>NW_027473684.1:53066-176797 GCF_050947335.1 Megachile rotundata | reverse complement strand
TATTACTCTTATTATTATCAATCTAAATCATATTATTCGCCATATTATTCTTATATGATCGATAGAACGACAATTACTATACTTATTACACTCATTACTATTAATCTAACTCATATTATTAACCATATTGTGCAGATATGATCGATAGAACGACAATTACTATACTTATTACTCTTATTATTATCAAGCTAACTCATATTATTAGCGATATTATGCTTATATGATCGATAGAACGACAATTACTATACTTATTACTCTTATTATTATCAATCTAAATCATATTATTCGCAATATTATGCTTATATGATCGATAGAACGGCAATTACTATAGTTATTACTCTTATTATTATCAATCTAACTCATATTATTAGCCATATTATGCTTCCATGGTCGATAGAACGACAATTACTATACTTATTATTCTTATTATTATTAATCTATCTCATATTATTAACCATATTATGCAGATATGATCGATAGAACGACAATTACTATACTTATTACTCTTATTATTATCAATCTAACTCATATTATTAGCCATATTATGCTTATATGATCGATAGAACGACAATTACTATACTTATTACTCATATTATTATCAATCTAAATGATATTATTCGCCATATTATGCTAATATGATCTATAGAGCGACAATTACTATACTTATTACTCTTATTATTATCAATCTAATTCATATTATTAGCCATATTATGCTTATATGATCGATAGAACAACAATTACTATACTTATTACTCTTATTATTATCAATCTAATTCATATTATTAGCCATATTATGCTTATATGATCGATAGAACGACAATTACTATAATTATTACTCATATTATTATCAATCTAAATGATATTATTCGCCATATTATGCTAATATGATCGATAGAACGACAATTACTATACTTATTACTCTTATTATTATCAATCTAATTCATATTATTAGCCATATTATGCTTATATGATCGATAGAACGACAATTACTAAACTTATTACTCTTATTATTATCAAGCTAACTCATATTATTAGCCATATTATGCTTATATGATCGATAGAACGACAATTACTATACTTATTACTCTTATTATTATCAATCTAATTCATATTATTAGCCATATTATGCTTATATGATCGATAGAACGACAATTACTATACTTATTACTCTTTTTATTATCAATCTAATTCATATTATTAGCCATATTATGCTTATATGATCGATAGAACGACAATTACTATACTTATTACTCTTATTATTATCAATCTAAATCATATTATTCGCCATATTACTCTTATATGATCGATAGAACGACAATTACTATACTTATTACACTCATTACTATTAATCTAACTCATATTATTAACCATATTGTGCAGATATGATCGATAGAACGACAATTACTATACTTATTACTCTTATTATTATCAAGCTAACTCATATTATTAGCGATATTATGCTTATATGATCGATAGAGCGACAATTACTATACTTATTACTCTTATTATTATCAATCTAACTCATATTATTAGCCATATTATGCTTATATGATCGACAGAACGACAATTACTATACTTATTACTCATATTATTATCAATCTAAAAGATATTATTCGCCATATTATGCTAATATGATCGATAGAACGACAATTACTATACTTATTACTCTTATTATTATCAATCTAATTCATATTATTAGCCATATTATGCTTATATGATCGATAGAACGACAATTACTATACTTATTACTCTTATTATTATCAATCTAATTCATATTATTAGCCATATTATGCTTATATGATCGATAGAACGACAATTACTATAATTATTACTCATATTATTATCAATCTAAATGATATTATTCGCCATATTATGCTAATATGATCGATAGAACGACAATTACTATACTTATTACTCTTATTATTATCAATCTAATTCATATTATTAGCCATATTATGCTTATATGATCGATAGAACGACAACTACTAAACTTATTACTCTTATTATTATCAAGCTAACTCATATTATTAGCCATATTATGCTTATATGATCGATAGAACGACAATTACTGTACTTATTACTCATATTATTATCAATCTAAATGATATTATTCGCCATATTATGCTCATATGATCGATAGAACGACAATTACTATACTTATTACTCTTATTATTATCAATCTAATTCATATTATTAGCCATATTATGCTTATATGATCGATAGAACGACAATTACTATACTTATTACTCTTTTTATTATCAATCTAATTCATATTATTAGCCATATTATGCTTATATGATCGATAGAACGAAAATTACTATACTTATTACTCTTATTATTATCAATCTAAATCATATTATTCGCCATATTACTCTTATATGATCGATAGAACGACAATTACTATACTTATTACACTCATTACTATTAATCTAACTCATATTATTAACCATATTGTGCAGATATGATCGATAGAACGACAATTACTATACTTATTACTCTTATTATTATCAAGCTAACTCATATTATTAGCGATATTATGCTTATATGACCGATAGAACGACAATTACTATACTTATTACTCTTATTATTATCAATCTAACTCGTATTATTAGCCATATTATGCTTCCATGGTCGATAGAACGACAATTACTATACTTATTATTCATATTATTATTAATCTAATAAATATTATTAACCATATTATGCTTATATGATCGATAGAACGACAATTGCTATACTTATGACTCTTATTATTATCAATCTAACTCATATTATTAGCCATATTATGCTTATATGATCGATAGAACGACAATTACTATACTTATTACTCTTATTATTATCAATCTAAATCATATTATTCGCCATATTATGCTCATATGATCGATAGAACGACAATTACTATACTTATTACTCTTATTATTATCAATCTAACTCGTATTATTAGCCATATTATGCTTCCATGGTCGATAGAACGACAATTACTATACTTATTATTCATATTATTATTAATCTAATAAATATTATTAACCATATTATGCTTATATGATCGATAGAACGACAATTACTAAACTTATTACTCTTATTATTATCAAGCTAACTCATATTATTAGCCATATTATGCTTATATGATCGATAGAACGACAATTACTATACTTATTACTCATATTATTATCAATCTAAATGATATTATTCGCCATATTATGCTCATATGATCGATAGAACGGCAATTACTATAGTTATTACTCTTATTATTATCAATCTAACTCATATTATTAGCCATATTATGCTTCCATGGTCGATAGAACGACAATTACTATACTTATTATTCTTATTATTATTAATCTATCTCATATTATTAACCATATTATGCAGATATGATCGATAGAACGACAATTACTATACTTATTACTCTTATTATTATCAATCTAACTCATATTATTAGCCATATTATGCTCATATGATCGATAGAACGACAATTACTATACTTATTACTCATATTATTATCAACCTAAATGATATTATTCGCCATATTATGCTAATATGATCTATAGAACGACAATTACTATACTTATTACTCTTATTATTATCAATCTAATTCATATTATTAGCCATATTATGCTTATATGATCGATAGAACGACAATTACTATACTTATTACTCTTATTATTATCAATCTAATTCATATTGTTAGCCATATTATGCTTATATGATCGATAGAACGACAATTACTATAATTATTACTCATATTATTATCAATCTAAATGATATTATTCGCCATATTATGCTAATATGATCGATAGAACGACAATTACTATACTTATTACTCTTATTATTATCAATCTAATTCATATTATTAGCCATATTATGCTTATATGATCGATAGAGCGACAACTACTAAACTTATTACTCTTATTATTATCAAGCTAACTCATATTATTAGCCATATTATGCTTATATGATCGATAGAACGACAATTACTGTACTTATTACTCATATTATTATCAATCTAAATGATATTATTCGCCATATTATGCTCATATGATCGATAGAACGACAATTACTATACTTATTACTCTTATTATTATCAATCTAATTCATATTATTAGCCATATTATGCTTATATGATCGATAGAACGACAATTACTATACTTATTACTCTTTTTATTATCAATCTAATTCATATTATTAGCCATATTATGCTTATATGATCGATAGAACGAAAATTACTATACTTATTACTCTTATTATTATCAATCTAAATCATATTATTCGCCATATTACTCTTATATGATCGATAGAACGACAATTACTATACTTATTACACTCATTACTATTAATCTAACTCATATTATTAACCATATTGTGCAGATATGATCGATAGAACGACAATTACTATACTTATTACTCTTATTATTATCAAGCTAACTCATATTATTAGCGATATTATGCTTATATGACCGATAGAACGACAATTACTATACTTATTACTCTTATTATTATCAATCTAACTCATATTATTAGCCATATTATGCTTATATGATCGATAGAACGACAATTACTATACTTATTACTCTTATTATTATCAATCTAAATCATATTATTCGCCATATTATGCTCATATGATCGATAGAACGACAATTACTATACTTATTACTCTTATTATTATCAATCTAACTCGTATTATTAGCCATATTATGCTTCCATGGTCGATAGAACGACAATTACTATACTTATTATTCATATTATTATTAATCTAATAAATATTATTAACCATATTATGCTTATATGATCGATAGAACGACAATTGCTATACTTATGACTCTTATTATTATCAATCTAACTCATATTATTAGCCATATTATGCTTATATGATCGATAGAACGACAATTACTATACTTATTACACTCATTACTATTAATCTAACTCATATTATTAACCATATTGTGCAGATATGATCGATAGAACGACAATTACTATACTTATTACTCTTATTATTATCAATCTAACTCGTATTATTAGCCATATTATGCTTCCATGGTCGATAGAACGACAATTACTATACCTATGATTCATATTATTATTAATCTAATAAATATTATTAACCATATTATGCTTATATGATCGATAGAACGACAATTACTATACTTATTACTCTTATTATTATCAATCTAACTCATATTATTAGCCATATTGTGCTTATATGATCGATAGAACGACAATTACTATACTTATTACTCTTATTATTATCAATCTAAATCATATTATTCGCCATATTATTCTTATATGATCGATAGAACGACAATTACTATACTTATTACTCTTATTATTATCAAGCTAACTCATATTATTAGCCATATTATGCTTATATGATCGATGGAACGACAATTACTATACTTATTACTCATATTATTATCAATCTAAATGATATTATTCGCCATATTATGCTCATATGATCGATAGAACGACAATTACTATACTTATTACTCTTATTATTATTAATCTAACTCATATTATTAACCATATTATGCTTATATGATCGATAGAACGACAATTACTATACTCATTACTCTTATTATTATCAATCAAACTCATATTATTAGCCATATTATGCTTATATGATCGATAGAACGACAATTACTAAACTTATTACTCTTATTATTATCAAGCTAACTCATATTATTAGCCATATTATGCTTATATGATCGATAGAACGACAATTACTATACTTATTACTCATATTATTATCAATCTAAATGATATTATTCGCCATATTATGCTCATATGATCGATAGAACGACAATTACTATACTTATTACTCTTATTATTATTAATCTAACTCATATTATTAGCCATATTATGCTTATATGATCGATAGAACGACAATTACTATACTTACTACTCTTATTATTATCAATCTAAATCATATTATTCGCCATATTATTCTTATATGATCGATAGAACGACAATTACTATACTTATTACACTCTTTACTATTAATCTAACTCATATTATTAACCATATTGTGCAGATATGATCGATAGAACGACAATTACTATACTTATTACTCTTATTATTATCAAGCTATCTCATATTATTAGCGATATTATGCTTATATGATCGATAGAACGACAATTACTATACTTATTACTCTTATTATTATCAATCTAATTCATATTATTAGCCATATTATGCTTATATGATCGATAGAACGACAATTACTATACTTATTACTCTTATTATTATCAATCTAATTCATATTATTAGCCATATTATGCTTATATGATCGCTAGAACGACAATTACTATAATTATTACTCATATTATTATCAATCTAAATGATATTATTCGCCATATTATGCTAATATGATCGGTAGAACGACAATTACTATACTTATTACTCTTATTATTATCAATCTAATTCATATTATTAGCCATATTATGCTTATATGATCGATAGAACGACAATTACTAAACTTATTACTCTTATTATTATCAAGCTAACTCATATTATTAGCCATATTATGCTTATATGATCGATAGAACGACAATTACTATACTTATTACTCATATTATTATCAATCTAAATGATATTATTCGCCATATTATGCTCATATGATCGATAGAACGACAATTACTATACTTATTACTCTTATTATTATTAATCTAACTCATATTATTAACCATATTATGCTTATATGATCGATAGAACGATAATTACTATACTTATTACTCTTATTATTATCAATCTAACTCATATTATTAGCCATATTATGCTTATATGATCGATAGAACGACAATTACTATACCTATTACTCTTATTATTATCAATCTAAATCATATTATTCGCCATATTATTCTTATATGATCGATCGAACGACGATTACTATACTTATTACACTCATTACTATTAATCTAACTCATATTATTAACCATATTGTGCAGATATGATCGATAGAACGACAAATACTATACTTATTACTCTTATTGTTATCAAGCTAACTCATATTATTAGCGATATTATGATTATGATCGATAGAACGACAATTACTATACTTATTACTCTTATTATTATCAATCCAAATCATATTATTCGCCATATTATGCTTATATGGTCGATAGAACGGCAATTACTATACATATTACTCTTATTATTATCAATCTAACTCATATTATTAGCCATATTATGCTTATATGATCGATAGACCGACAATTACTATACTTATTGCACTCATTACTATTAATCTAACTCATATTATTAACCATATTGTGCAGATATGATCGATAGAACGACAATTACTATACTTATTACTCTTATTATTATCAAGCTAACTCATATTATTAGCGATATTATGCTTATATGATCGATAGAACGACAATTACTATACTTATTACTCATATTATTATCAATCTAAATGATATTATTCGCCATATTATGCTAATATGATCTATAGAACGACAATTACTATACTTATTACTCTTATTATTATCAATCTAATTCATATTATTAGCCATATTATGCTTATATGATCGATAGAACAACAATTACTATACTTATTACTCTTATTATTATCAATCTAAATCATATTATTAGCCATATTATGCTTATATGATCGATAGAACGACAATTACTATAATTATTACTCATATTATTATCAATCTAAATGATATTATTCGCCATATTATGCTAATATGATCGATAGAACGACAATTACTATACTTATTACTCTTATTATTATCAATCTAATTCATATTATTAGCCA
The DNA here is from genome assembly GCF_050947335.1 of Megachile rotundata. NCBI lineage: Eukaryota > Metazoa > Arthropoda > Insecta > Hymenoptera > Megachilidae > Megachile > Megachile rotundata. Next base: position 169,038 of record NW_027473684.1, on the reverse strand, counting down.
TATTATGCTTATATGATCGATAGAACGACAATTACTAAACTTATTACTCTTATTATTATCAAGCTAGCTCATATTATTAGCCATATTATGCTTATATGATCGATAGAACGACAATTACTATACTCATTACTCATATTATTATCAATCTAAATGATATTATTCGCCATATTATGCTCATATGATCGATAGAACGACAATTACTATACTTATTACTCTTATTATTATCAATCTAATTCATATTATTAGCCATATTATGCTTATATGATCGATAGAACGACAATTACTATACTTATTACTCTTTTTATTATCAATCTAACTCATATTATTAGCCATATTATGCTTATATGATCGATAGAACGACAATTACTATACTTATTACTCTTATTATTATCAATCTAACTCATATTATTAGCCATATTATGCTTATATGATCGATAGACCGACAATTACTATACTTATTGCACTCATTACTATTAATCTAACTCATATTATTAACCATATTGTGCAGATATGATCGATAGAACGACAATTACTATACTTATTACTCTTATTATTATCAAGCTAACTCATATTATTAGCCGTATTATGCTTATGTGATCGATAGAACGACAATTACTATACTTATTACACTCATTACTATTAATCTAACTCATATTATTAACCATATTGTGCAGATATGATCGATAGAACGACAATTACTATACTTATTACTCTTATTATTATCAAGCTAACTCATATTATTAGCGATATTATGCTTATATGATCGATAGAACGACAATTACTATACTTATTACTCTTATTATTATCAATCTAAATCATATTATTCGCCATATTATGCTTATATGATCGATAGAACGGCAATTACTATAGTTATTACTCTTATTATTATCAATCTAACTCATATTATTAGCCATATTATGCTTCCATGGTCGATAGAACGACAATTACTATACTTATTATTCTTATTATTATTAATCTATCTCATATTATTAACCATATTATGCAGATATGATCGATAGAACGACAATTACTATACTTATGACTCTTATTATTATCAATCTAACTCATATTATTAGCCATATTATGCTTATATGATCGATAGAACGACAATTACTATACTTATTACTCTTATTATTATCAATCTAAATCATATTATTCGCCATATTATTCTTATATGATCGATAGAACGACAATTACTATACTTATTACACACATTACTATTAATCTAACTCATATTATTAACCATATTGTGCAGATATGATCGATAGAACGACAATTACTATACTTATTGCTCTTATTATTATCAAGCTAACTCATATTATTAGCGATATTATGCTTATATGATCGATAGAACGACAATTACTATACTTATTACTCTTATTATTATCAATCTAAATCATATTATTCGCCATATTATGCTTATATGATCGATAGAACGGCAATTACTATAGTTATTACTCTTATTATTATCAATCTAACTCATATTATTAGCCATATTATGCTTCCATGGTCGATAGAACGACAATTACTATACTTATTATTCTTATTATTATTAATCTATCTCATATTATTAACCATATTATGCAGATATGATCGATAGAACGACAATTACTATACTTATTACTCTTATTATTATCAATCTAACTCATATTATTAGCCATATTATGCTTATATGATCGATAGAACGACAATTACTATACTTATTATTCATATTATTATCAATCTAAATGATATTATTCGCCATATTATGCTAATATGATCTATAGAACGACAATTACTATACTTATTACTCTTATTATTATCAATCTAATTCATATTATTAGCCATATTATGCTTATCTGATCGATAGAACAACAATTACTATACTTATTACTCTTATTATTATCAATCTAATTCATATTATTAGCCATATTATGCTTATATGATCGATAGAACGACAATTACTATAATTATTACTCATATTATTATCAATCTAAATGATATTATTCGCCATATTATGCTAATATGATCGATAGAACGACAATTACTATACTTATTACTCTTATTATTATCAATCTAATTCATATTATTAGCCATATTATGCTTATATGATCGATAGAACGACAATTACTATACTTATTACTCTTATTATTATCAATCTAATTCATATTATTAGCCATATTATGCTTATATGATCGATAGAACGACAATTACTATACTTATTACTCTTATTATTATCAATCTAATTCATATTATTAGCCATATTATGCTTATATGATCGCTAGAACGACAATTACTATAATTATTACTCATATTATTATCAATCTAAATGATATTATTCGCCATATTATGCTAATATGATCGATAGAACGACAATTACTATACTTATTACTCTTATTATTATCAATCTAATTCATATTATTAGCCATATTATGCTTATATGATCGATAGAACGACAATTACTAAACTTATTACTCTTATTATTATCAAGCTAACTCATATTATTAGCCATATTATGCTTATATGATCGATAGAACGACAATTACTATACTTATTACTCATATTATTATCAATCTAAATGATATTATTCGCCATATTATGCTCATATGATCGATAGAACGACAATTACTATACCTATTACTCTTATTATTATTAATCTAACTCATATTATTAACCATATTATGCTTATATGATCGATAGAACGACAATTACTATACTTATTACTCTTATTATTATCAATCTAACTCATATTATTAGCCATATTATGCTTATATGATCGATAGAACGACAATTACTATACTTATTACTCTTATTATTATCAATCTAAATCATATTATTCGCCATATTATTCTTATATGATCGATCGAACGACGATTACTATACTTATTACACTCATTACTATTAATCTAACTCATATTATTAACCATATTGTGCAGATATGATCGATAGAACGACAATTACTATACTTATTACTCTTATTGTTATCAAGCTAACTCATATTATTAGCGATATTATGCTTATATGATCGATAGAACGACAATTACTATACTTATTACTCTTATTATTATCAATCCAAATCATATTATTCGCCATATTATGCTTATATGGTCGATAGAACGGCAATTACTATACATATTACTCTTATTATTATCAATCTAACTCATATTATTAGCCATATTATGCTTATATGATCGATAGACCGACAATTACTATACTTATTGCACTCATTACTATTAATCTAACTCATATTATTAACCATATTGTGCAGATATGATCGATAGAACGACAATTACTATACTTATTACTCTTATTATTATCAAGCTAACTCATATTATTAGCCGTATTATGCTTATGTGATCGATAGAACGACAATTACTATACTTATTACTCTTATTATTATCAATCTAAATCATATTATTCGCCATATTATGCTTATATGGTCGATAGAACGGCAATTAATATACTTATTACTCTTATTATTATCAATCTAACTCGTATTATTAGCCATATTATGCTTCCATGGTCGATAGAACGACAATTACTATACTTATTATTCATATTATTATTAATCTAATAAATATTATTAACCATATTATGCTTATATGATCGATAGAACGACAATTACTATACTTATGACTCTTATTATTATCAATCTAACTCATATTATTAGCCATATTATGCTTATCTGATCGATAGAACAACAATTACTATACTTATTACTCTTATTATTATCAATCTAATTCATATTATTAGCCATATTATGCTTATATGATCGATAGAACGACAATTACTATAATTATTACTCATATTATTATCAATCTAAATGATATTATTCGCCATATTATGCTAATATGATCGATAGAACGACAATTACTATACTTATTACTCTTATTATTATCAATCTAATTCATATTATTAGCCATATTATGCTTATATGATCGATAGAACGACAATTACTATACTTATTACTCTTATTATTATCAATCTAATTCATATTATTAGCCATATTATGCTTATATGATCGATAGAACGACAATTACTATACTTATTACTCTTATTATTATCAATCTAATTCATATTATTAGCCATATTATGCTTATATGATCGCTAGAACGACAATTACTATAATTATTACTCATATTATTATCAATCTAAATGATATTATTCGCCATATTATGCTAATATGATCGATAGAACGACAATTACTATACTTATTACTCTTATTATTATCAATCTAATTCATATTATTAGCCATATTATGCTTATATGATCGATAGAACGACAATTACTAAACTTATTACTCTTAATATTATCAAGCTAACTCATATTATTAGCCATATTATGCTTATATGATCGATAGAACGACAATTACTATACTTATTACTCATATTATTATCAATCTAAATGATATTATTCGCCATATTATGCTCATATGATCGATAGAACGACAATTACTATACCTATTACTCTTATTATTATTAATCTAACTCATATTATTAACCATATTATGCTTATATGATCGATAGAACGACAATTACTATACTTATTACTCTTATTATTATCAATCTAACTCATATTATTAGCCATATTATGCTTATATGATCGATAGAACGACAATTACTATACTTATTACTCTTATTATTATCAATCTAAATCATATTATTCGCCATATTATTCTTATATGATCGATCGAACGACGATTACTATACTTATTACACTCATTACTATTAATCTAACTCATATTATTAACCATATTGTGCAGATATGATCGATAGAACGACAATTACTATACTTATTACTCTTATTGTTATCAAGCTAACTCATATTATTAGCGATATTATGCTTATATGATCGATAGAACGACAATTACTATACTTATTACTCTTATTATTATCAATCCAAATCATATTATTCGCCATATTATGCTTATATGGTCGATAGAACGGCAATTACTATACATATTACTCTTATTATTATCAATCTAACTCATATTATTAGCCATATTATGCTTATATGATCGATAGACCGACAATTACTATACTTATTGCACTCATTACTATTAATCTAACTCATATTATTAACCATATTGTGCAGATATGATCGATAGAACGACAATTACTATACTTATTACTCTTATTATTATCAAGCTAACTCATATTATTAGCCGTATTATGCTTATGTGATCGATAGAACGACAATTACTATACTTATTACTCTTATTATTATCAATCTAAATCATATTATTCGCCATATTATGCTTATATGGTCGATAGAACGGCAATTAATATACTTATTACTCTTATTATTATCAATCTAACTCGTATTATTAGCCATATTATGCTTCCATGGTCGATAGAACGACAATTACTATACTTATTATTCATATTATTATTAATCTAATAAATATTATTAACCATATTATGCTTATATGATCGATAGAACGACAATTACTATACTTATGACTCTTATTATTATCAATCTAACTCATATTATTAGCCATATTATGCTTATATGATCGACAGAACGACAATTACTATACTTATTACTCTTATTATTATCAATCTAAATCATATTATTCGCCATATTATTCTTATATGATCGATAGAACGACAATTACTATACTTATTACACTCATTACTATTAATCTAACTCATATTATTAACCATATTGTGCAGATATGATCGATAGAACGACAATTACTATACTTATTACTCTTATTATTATCAAGCTAACTCATATTATTAGCGATATTATGCTTATATGATCGATAGAACGACAATTACTATACTTATTACTCTTATTATTATCAATCTAAATCATATTATTCGCAATATTATGCTTATATAATCGATAGAACGGCAATTACTATAGTTATTACTCTTATTATTATCAATCTAACTCATATTATTAGCCATATTATGCTTCCATGGTCGATAGAACGACAATTACTATACTTATTATTCTTATTATTATTAATCTATCTCATATTATTAACCATATTATGCAGATATGATCGATAGAACGACAATTACTATACTTATTACTCTTATTATTATCAATCTAACTCATATTATTAGCCATATTATGCTTATATGATCGATAGAACGACAATTACTATACTTATTACTCATATTATTATCAATCTAAATGATATTATTCGCCATATTATGCTAATATGATCTATAGAGCGACAATTACTATACTTATTACTCTTATTATTATCAATCTAATTCATATTATTAGCCATATTATGCTTATATGATCGATAGCACAACAATTACTATACTTATTACTCTTATTATTATCAATCTAATTCATATTATTAGCCATATTATGCTTATATGATCGATAGAACGACAATTACTATAATTATTACTCATATTATTATCAATCTAAATGATATTATTCGCCATATTATGCTAATATGATCGATAGAACGACAATTACTATACTTATTACTCTTATTATTATCAATCTAATTCATATTATTAGCCATATTATGCTTATATGATCGATAGAACGACAATTACTAAACTTATTACTCTTATTATTATCAAGCTAACTCATATTATTAGCCATATTATGCTTATATGATCGATAGAACGACAATTACTATACTTATTACTCTTATTATTATCAATCTAATTCATATTATTAGCCATATTATGCTTATATGATCGATAGAACGACAATTACTATACTTATTACTCTTTTTATTATCAATCTAATTCATATTATTAGCCATATTATGCTTATATGATCGATAGAACGACAATTACTATACTTATTACTCTTATTATTATCAATCTAAATCATATTATTCGCCATATTACTCTTATATGATCGATAGAACGACAATTACTATACTTATTACACTCATTACTATTAATCTAACTCATATTATTAACCATATTGTGCAGATATGATCGATAGAACGACAATTACTATACTTATTACTCTTATTATTATCAAGCTAACTCATATTATTAGCGATATTATGCTTATATGATCGATAGAACGACAACTACTATACTTATTACTCTTATTATTATCAATCTAACTCATATTATTAGCCATATTATGCTTATATGATCGATAGAACGACAATTACTATACTTATTACTCATATTATTATCAATCTAAATGATATTATTCGCCATATTATGCTAATATGATCGATAGAACGACAATTACTATACTTATTACTCTTATTATTATCAATCTAATTCATATTATTAGCCATATTATGCTTATATGATCGATACAACGACAATTACTAAACTTATTACTCTTATTATTATCAAGCTAACTCATATTATTAGCCATATTATGCTTATATGATCGATAGAACGTCAATTACTATACTTATTACTCATATTATTATCAATCTAAATGATATTATTCGCCATATTATGCTCATATGATCGATAGAACGGCAATTACTATAGTTATTACTCTTATTATTATCAATCTAACTCATATTATTAGCCATATTATGCTTATATGATCGATAGAACGACAATTACTATACTTATTACTCTTATTATTATCAATCTAATTCATATTATTAGCCATATTATGCTTATATGATCTATAGAACGACAATTACTATAATTATTACTCATATTATTATCAATCTAAATGATATTATTCGCCATATTATGCTAATATGATCGATAGAACGACAATTACTATACTTATTACTCTTATTATTATCAAGCTAACTCATATTATTAGCGATATTATGCTTATATGACCGATAGAACGACAATTACTATACTTATTACTCTTATTATTATCAATCTAACTCGTATTATTAGCCATATTATGCTTCCATGGTCGATAGAACGACAATTACTATACTTATTATTCATATTATTATTAATCTAATAAATATTATTAACCATATTATGCTTATATGATCGATAGAACGACAATTGCTATACTTATGACTCTTATTATTATCAATCTAATTCATATTATTAGCCATATTATGCTTATATGATCGATAGAACGACAATTACTATACTTATTACTCTTATTATTATCAATCTAACTCGTATTATTAGCCATATTATGCTTCCATGGTCGATAGAACGACAATTACTATACCTATGATTCATATTATTATTAATCTAATAAATATTATTAACCATATTATGCTTATATGATCGATAGAACGACAATTACTATACTTATTACTCTTATTATTATCAATCTAAATGATATTATTCGCCATATTATGCTCATATGATCGATAGAACGGCAATTACTATAGTTATTACTCTTATTATTATCAATCTAACTCATATTATTAGCCATATTATGCTTCCATGGTCGATAGAACGACAATTACTATACTTATTATTCTTATTATTATTAATCTATCTCATATTATTAACCATATTATGCAGATATGATCGATAGAACGACAATTACTATACTTATTACTCTTATTATTATCAATCTAACTCATATTATTAGCCATATTATGCTCATATGATCGATAGAACGACAATTACTATACTTATTACTCATATTATTATCAATCTAAATGATATTATTCGCCATATTATGCTAATATGATCTATAGAACGACAATTACTATACTTATTACTCTTATTATTATCAATCTAATTCATATTATTAGCCATATTATGCTTATATGATCGATAGAACGACAATTACTATACTTATTACTCTTATTATTATCAATCTAATTCATATTATTAGCCATATTATGCTTATATGATCGATAGAACGACAATTACTATAATTATTACTCATATTATTATCAATCTAAATGATATTATTCGCCATATTATGCTAATATGATCGATAGAACGACAATTACTATACTTATTACTCTTATTATTATCAATCTAATTCATATTATTAGCCATATTATGCTTATATGATCGATAGAACGACAATTACTAAACTTATTACTCTTATTATTATCAAGCTAACTCATATTATTAGCCATATTATGCTTATATGATCGATAGAACGACAATTACTGTACTTATTACTCATATTATTATCAATCTAAATGATATTATTCGCCATATTATGCTCATATGATCGATAGAACGACAATTACTATACTTATTACTCTTATTATTATCAATCTAATTCATATTATTAGCCATATTATGCTTATATGATCGATAGAACGACAATTACTATACTTATTACTCTTTTTATTATCAATCTAATTCATATTATTAGCCATATTATGCTTATATGATCGATAGAACGAAAATTACTATACTTATTACTCTTATTATTATCAATCTAAATCATATTATTCGCCATATTACTCTTATATGATCGATAGAACGACAATTACTATACTTATTACACTCATTACTATTAATCTAACTCATATTATTAACCATATTGTGCAGATATGATCGATAGAACGACAATTACTATACTTATTACTCTTATTATTATCAAGCTAACTCATATTATTAGCGATATTATGCTTATATGACCGATAGAACGACAATTACTATACTTATTACTCTTATTATTATCAATCTAACTCGTATTATTAGCCATATTATGCTTCCATGGTCGATAGAACGACAATTACTATACTTATTATTCATATTATTATTAATCTAATAAATATTATTAACCATATTATGCTTATATGATCGATAGAACGACAATTGCTATACTTATGACTCTTATTATTATCAATCTAACTCATATTATTAGCCATATTATGCTTATATGATCGATAGAACGACAATTACTATACTTATTACTCTTATTATTATCAATCTAAATCATATTATTCGCCATATTATTCTTATATGATCGATAGAACGACAATTACTATACTTATTACACTCATTACTATTAATCTAACTCATATTATTAACCATATTGTGCAGATATGATCGATAGAACGACAATTACTATACTTATTACTCTTATTATTATCAATCTAACTCGTATTATTAGCCATATTATGCTTCCATGGTCGATGGAACGACAATTACTATACTTATTACTCATATTATTATCAATCTAAATGATATTATTCGCCATATTATGCTCATATGATCGATAGAACGACAATTACTATACTTATTACTCTTATTATTATTAATCTAACTCATATTATTAACCATATTATGCTTATATGATCGATAGAACGACAATTACTATACTTATTACTCTTATTATTATCAATCTAACTCATATTATTAGCCATATTATGCTTATATGATCGATAGAACGACAATTACTAAACTTACTACTCTTATTATTATCAAGCTAACTCATATTATTAGCCATATTATGCTTATATGATCGATAGAACGACAATTACTATACTTATTACTCATATTATTATCAATCTAAATGATATTATTCGCCATATTATGCTCATATGATCGATAGAACGACAATTACTATACTTATTACTCTTATTATTATTAATCTAACTCATATTATTAGCCATATTATGCTTATATGATCGATAGAACGACAATTACTATACTTATTACTCTTATTATTATCAATCTAAATCATATTATTCGCCATATTATTCTTATATGATCGATAGAACGACAATTACTATACTTATTACACTCTTTACTATTAATCTAACTCATATTATTAACCATATTGTGCAGATATGATCGATAGAACGACAATTACTATACTTATTACTCTTATTATTATCAAGCTAACTCATATTATTAGCGATATTATGCTTATATGATCGATAGAACGACAATTACTATACTTATTACTCTTATTATTATCAATCTAATTCATATTATTAGCCATATTATGCTTATATGATCGATAGAACGACAATTACTATACTTATTACTCTTATTATTATCAATCTAATTCATATTATTAGCCATATTATGCTTATATGATCGCTAGAACGACAATTACTATAATTATTACTCATATTATTATCAATCTAAATGATATTATTCGCCATATTATGCTAATATGATCGATAGAACGACAATTACTATACTTATTACTCTTATTATTATCAATCTAATTCATATTATTAGCCATATTATGCTTATATGATCGATAGAACGACAATTACTAAACTTATTACTCTTATTATTATCAAGCTAACTCATATTATTAGCCATATTATGCTTATATGATCGATAGAACGACAATTACTATACTTATTACTCATATTATTATCAATCTAAATGATATTATTCGCCATATTATGCTCATATGATCGATAGAACGACAATTACTATACTTATTACTCTTATTATTATTAATCTAACTCATATTATTAACCATATTATGCTTATATGATCGATAGAACGACAATTACTATACTTATTACTCTTATTATTATCAATCTAACTCATATTATTAGCCATATTATGCTCATATGATCGATAGAACGACAATTACTATACCTATTACTCTTATTATTATCAATCTAAATCATATTATTCGCCATATTATTCTTATATGATCGATCGAACGAAGATTACTATACTTATTACACTGATTACTATTAATCTAACTCATATTATTAACCATATTGTGCAGATATGATCGATAGAACGACAATTACTATACTTATTACTCTTATTGTTATCAAGCTAACTCATATTATTAGCGATATTATGATTATGATCGATAGAACGACAATTACTATACTTATTACTCTTATTATTATCAATCCAAATCATATTATTCGCCATATTATGCTTATATGGTCGATAGAACGGCAATTACTATACATATTACTCTTATTATTATCAATCTAACTCATATTATTAGCCATATTATGCTTATATGATCGATAGACCGACAATTACTATACTTATTACTCTTATTATTATCAATCTAATTCATATTATTAGCCATATTATGCTTATATGATCGATAGAACGACAATTACTATACTTATTACTCTTTTTATTATCAATCTAATTCATATTATTAGCCATATTATGCTTATATGATCGATAGAACGAAAATTACTATACTTATTACTCTTATTATTATCAATCTAAATCATATTATTCGCCATATTACTCTTATATGATCGATAGAACGACAATTACTATACTTATTACTCTTACTATTATCAATCTAATTCATATTATTAGCCATATTATGCTTATATGATCGATAGAACGACAATTACTATAATTATTACTCATATTATTATCAATCTAAATGATATTATTCGCCATATTATGCTAATATGATCGATAGAACGACAATTACTATACTTATTACTCTTATTATTATCAATCTAATTCATATTATTAGCCATATTATGCTTATATGATCGATAGAACGACAATTACTAAACTTATTACTCTTATTATTATCAAGCTAACTCATATTATTAGCCATATTATGCTTATATGATCGATAGAACGACAATTACTATACTTATTACTCATATTATTATCAATCTAAATGATATTATTCGCCATATTATGCTCATATGATCGATAGAACGGCAATTACTATAGTTATTACTCTTATTATTATCAATCTAACTCATATTATTAGCCATATTATGCTTCCATGGTCGATAGAACGACAATTACTATACTTATTATTCTTATTATTATTAATCTATCTCATATTATTAACCATATTATGCAGATATGATCGATAGAACGACAATTACTATACTTATTACTCTTATTATTATCAATCTAACTCATATTATTAGCCATATTATGCTCATATGATCGATAGAACGACAATTACTATACTTATTACTCATATTATTATCAATCTAAATGATATTATTCGCCATATTATGCTAATATGATCTATAGAACGACAATTACTATACTTATTACTCTTATTATTATCAATCTAATTCATATTATTAGCCATATTATGCTTATATGATCGATAGAACGACAATTACTATACTTATTACTCTTATTATTATCAATCTAATTCATATTATTAGCCATATTATGCTTATATGATCGATAGAACGACAATTACTATAATTATTACTCATATTATTATCAATCTAAATGATATTATTCGCCATATTATGCTAATATGATCGATAGAACGACAATTACTATACTTATTACTCTTATTATTATCAATCTAATTCATATTATTAGCCATATTATGCTTATATGATCGATAGAACGACAATTACTAAACTTATTACTCTTATTATTATCAAGCTAACTCATATTATTAGCCATATTATGCTTATATGATCGATAGAACGACAATTACTGTACTTATTACTCATATTATTATCAATCTAAATGATATTATTCGCCATATTATGCTAATATGATCTATAGAACGACAATTACTATACTTATTACTCTTATTATTATCAATCTAATTCATATTATTAGCCATATTATGCTTATATGATCGATAGAACGACAATTACTATACTTATTACTCTTACTATTATCAATCTAATTCATATTATTAGCCATATTATGCTTATATGATCGATAGAACGACAATTACTATACTTATTACTCTTATTATTATCAATCCAAATCATATTATTCGCCATATTATGCTTATATGGTCGATAGAACGGCAATTACTATACTTATTACTCTTATTATTATCAATCTAAATCATATTATTCGCCATATTACGCTTATATGATCGATAGAACGACAATTACTATACTTATTACACTCATTACTATTAATCTAACTCATATTATTAACCATATTGTGCAGATATGATCGATAGAACGACAATTACTATACTTATTACTCTTATTATTATCAAGCTAACTCATATTATTAGCCATATTATGCTTATATGATCGATAGACCGACAATTACTATACTTATTGCACTCATTACTATTAATCTAACTCATATTATTAACCATATTGTGCAGATATGATCGATAGAACGACAATTACTATACTTATTACTCTTATTATTATCAAGCTAACTCATATTATTAGCCGTATTATGCTTATGTGATCGATAGAACGACAATTACTATACTTATTACTCTTATTATTATCAATCTAATTCATATTATTAGCCATATTATGCTTATATGATCGATAGAACGACAATTACTATAATTATTACTCATATTATTATCAATCTAAATGATATTATTCGCCATATTATGCTAATATGATCGATAGAACGACAATTACTATACTTATTACTCTTATTATTATCAATCTAATTCATATTATTAGCCATATTATGCTTATATGATCGATAGAACGACAATTACTAAACTTATTACTCTTATTATTATCAAGCTAACTCATATTATTAGCCATATTATGCTTATATGATCGATAGAACGACAATTACTGTACTTATTACTCATATTATTATCAATCTAAATGATATTATTCGCCATATTATGCTCATATGATCGATAGAACGACAATTACTATACTTATTACTCTTATTATTATCAATCTAATTCATATTATTAGCCATATTATGCTTATATGATCGATAGAACGACAATTACTATACTTATTACTCTTTTTATTATCAATCTAATTCATATTATTCGCCATATTACTCTTATATGATCGATAGAACGACAATTACTATACTTATTACACTCATTACTATTAATCTAACTCATATTATTAACCATATTGTGCAGATATGATCGATAGAACGACAATTACTATACTTATTACTCTTATTATTATCAAGCTAACTCATATTATTAGCGATATTATGCTTATATGACCGATAGAACGACAATTACTATACTTATTACTCTTATTATTATCAATCTAACTCGTATTATTAGCCATATTATGCTTCCATGGTCGATAGAACGACAATTACTATACTTATTATTCATATTATTATTAATCTAATAAATATTATTAACCATATTATGCTTATATGATCGATAGAACGACAATTGCTATACTTATGACTCTTATTATTATCAATCTAACTCATATTATTAGCCATATTATGCTTATATGATCGATAGAACGACAATTACTATACTTATTACTCTTATTATTATCAATCTAAATCATATTATTCGCCATATTATTCTTATATGATCGATAGAACGACAATTACTATACTTATTACACTCATTACTATTAATCTAACTCATATTATTAACCATATTGTGCAGATATGATCGATAGAACGACAATTACTATACTTATTACTCTTATTATTATCAATCTAACTCGTATTATTAGCCATATTATGCTTCCATGGTCGATGGAACGACAATTACTATACTTATTACTCATATTATTATCAATCTAAATGATATTATTCGCCATATTATGCTCATATGATCGATAGAACGACAATTACTATACTTATTACTCTTATTATTATTAATCTAACTCATATTATTAACCATATTATGCTTATATGATCGATAGAACGACAATTACTATACTTATTACTCTTATTATTATCAATCTAACTCATATTATTAGCCATATTATGCTTATATGATCGATAGAACGACAATTACTAAACTTACTACTCTTATTATTATCAAGCTAACTCATATTATTAGCCATATTATGCTTATATGATCGATAGAACGACAATTACTATACTTATTACTCATATTATTATCAATCTAAATGATATTATTCGCCATATTATGCTCATATGATCGATAGAACGACAATTACTATACTTATTACTCTTATTATTATTAATCTAACTCATATTATTAGCCATATTATGCTTATATGATCGATAGAACGACAATTACTATACTTATTACTCTTATTATTATCAATCTAAATCATATTATTCGCCATATTATTCTTATATGATCGATAGAACGACAATTACTATACTTATTACACTCTTTACTATTAATCTAACTCATATTATTAACCATATTGTGCAGATATGATCGATAGAACGACAATTACTATACTTATTACTCTTATTATTATCAAGCTAACTCATATTATTAGCGATATTATGCTTATATGATCGATAGAACGACAATTACTATACCTATTACTCTTATTATTATCAATCTAAATCATATTATTCGCCATATTATTCTTATATGATCGATCGAACGAAGATTACTATACTTATTACACTGATTACTATTAATCTAACTCATATTATTAACCATATTGTGCAGATATGATCGATAGAACGACAATTACTATACTTATTACTCTTATTGTTATCAAGCTAACTCATATTATTAGCGATATTATGATTATGATCGATAGAACGACAATTACTATACTTATTACTCTTATTATTATCAATCCAAATCATATTATTCGCCATATTATGCTTATATGGTCGATAGAACGGCAATTACTATACATATTACTCTTATTATTATCAATCTAACTCATATTATTAGCCATATTATGCTTATATGATCGATAGACCGACAATTACTATACTTATTGCACTCATTACTATTAATCTAACTCATATTATTAACCATATTGTGCAGATATGATCGATAGAACGACAATTACTATACTTATTACTCTTATTATTATCAAGCTAACTCATATTATTAGCGATATTATGCTTATATGATCGATAGAACGACAATTACTATACTTATTACTCTTATTATTATCAATCTAATTCATATTATTAGCCATATTATGCTTATATGATCGATAGAACGACAATTACTATACTTATTACTCTTATTATTATCAATCTAATTCATATTATTAGCCATATTATGCTTATATGATCGCTAGAACGACAATTACTATAATTATTACTCATATTATTATCAATCTAAATGATATTATTCGCCATATTATGCTAATATGATCGATAGAACGACAATTACTATACTTATTACTCTTATTATTATCAATCTAATTCATATTATTAGCCATATTATGCTTATATGATCGATAGAACGACAATTACTAAACTTATTACTCTTATTATTATCAAGCTAACTCATATTAATAGCCATATTATGCTTATATGATCGATAGAACGACAATTACTATACTCATTACTCATATTATTATCAATCTAAATGATATTATTCGCCATATTATGCTCATATGATCGATAGAACGACAATTACTATACTTATTACTCTTATTATTATCAATCTAATTCATATTATTAGCCATATTATGCTTATATGATCGATAGAACGACAATTACTATACTTATTACTCTTTTTATTATCAATCTAATTCATATTATTAGCCATATTATGCTTATATGATCGATAGAACGACAATTACTATACTTATTACTCTTATTATTATCAATCTAAATCATATTATTCGCCATATTACTCTTATATGATCGATAGAACGACAATTACTATACTTATTACACTCATTACTATTAATCTAACTCATATTATTAACCATATTGTGCAGATATGATCGATAGAACGACAATTACTATACTTATTACTCTTATTATTATCACGCTAACTCATATTATTAGCGATATTATGCTTATATGACCGATAGAACGACAATTACTATACTTATTACTCTTATTATTATCAATCTAACTCGTATTATTAGCCATATTATGCTTCCATGGTCGATAGAACGACAATTACTATACTTATTATTCATATTATTATTAATCTAATAAATATTATTAACCATATTATGCTTATATGATCGATAGAACGACAATTACTATAATTATTACTCATATTATTATCAATCTAAATGATATTATTCGCCATATTATGCTTATATGATCGATAGAACGACAATTACTATAATTAATACTCATATTATTATCAATCTAAATGATATTATTCGCCATATTATGCTAATATGATCGATAGAACGACAATTACTATACTTATTACTCTTATTATTATCAATCTAATTCATATTATTAGCCATATTATGCTTATATGATCGATAGAACGACAATTACTATAATTATTACTCATATTATTATCAATCTAAATGATATTATTCGCCATATTATGCTAATATGATCGATAGAACGACAATTACTATAGTTATTACTCTTATTATTATCAATCTAACTCATATTATTAGCCATATTATGCTTATATGATCGATAGACCGACAATTACTATACTTATTGCACTCATTACTGTTAATCTAACTCATATTATTAACCATATTGTGCAGATATGATCGATAGAACGACAATTACTATACTTATTACTCTTATTATTATCAAGCTAACTCATATTATTAGCCGTATTATGCTTATGTGATCGATAGAACGACAATTACTATACTTATTACTCTTATTATTATCAATCTAAATCATATTATTCGCCATATTATGCTTATATGGTCGATAGAACGGCAATTAATATACTTATTACTCTTATTATTATCAATCTAACTCGTATTATTAGCCATATTATGCTTCCATGGTCGATAGAACGACAATTACTATACTTATTATTCATATTATTATTAATCTAATAAATATTATTAACCATATTATGCTTATATGATCGATAGAACGACAATTACTATACTTATGACTCTTATTATTATCAATCTAACTCATATTATTAGCCATATTATGCTTATATGATCGATAGAACGACAATTACTATACTTATTACTCTTATTATTATCAATCTAAAACATATTATTCGCCATATTATTCTTATATGATTGATAGAACGACAATTACTATACTTATTACACTCATTACTATTAATCTAACTCATATTATTAACCATATTGTGCAGATATGATCGATAGAACGACAATTACTATACTTATTACTCTTATTATTATCAATCTAACTCGTATTATTAGCCATATTATGCTTCCATGGTCGATAGAACGACAATTACTATACCTATTATTCATATTATTATTAATATAATAAATATTATTAACCATATTATGCTTATATGATCGATAGAACGACAATTACTATACTTATTACTCTTATTATTATCAATCTAACTCATATTATTAGCCATATTGTGCTTATATGATCGATAGAACGACAATTACTATACTTATTACTCTTATTATTATCAATCTAAATCATATTATTCGCCATATTACGCTTATATGATCGATAGAACGACAATTACTATACTTATTACACTCATTACTATTAATCTAACTCATATTATTAACCATATTGTGCAGATATGATCGATAGAACGACAATTACTATACTTATTACTCTTATTGTTATCAAGCTAACTCATATTATTAGCGATATTATGCTTATATGATCGATAGAACGACAATTACTATACTTATTACTCTTATTATTATCAATCCAAATCATATTATTCGCCATATTATGCTTATATGGTCGATAGAACGGCAATTACTATACATATTACTCTTATTATTATCAATCTAACTCATATTATTAGCCATATTATGCTTCCATGGTCGATAGAACGACAATTACTATACTTATTATTCTTATTATTATTAATCTATCTCATATTATTAACCATATTATGCAGATATGATCGATAGAACGACAATTACTATACTTATTACTCTTATTATTATCAATCTAATTCATATTATTAGCCATATTATGCTTATATGATCGATAGAACAACAATTACTATACTTATTACTCTTATTATTATCAATCTAATTCATATTATTAGCCATATTATGCTTATATGATCGATAGAACGACAATTACTATAATTATTACTCATATTATTATCAATCTAAATGATATTATTCGCCATATTATGCTAATATGATCGATAGAACGACAATTACTATACTTATTACTCTTATTATTATCAATCTAATTCATATTATTAGCCATATTATGCTTATATGATCGATAGAACGACAATTACTAAACTTATTACTCTTATTATTATCAAGCTAACTCATATTATTAGCCATATTATGCTTATATGATCGATAGAACGACAATTACTATACTTATTACTCATATTATTATCAATCTAAATGATATTATTCGCCATATTATGCTAATATGATCGATAGAACGACAATTACTATACTTATTACTCTTATTATTATCAATCTAATTCATATTATTAGCCATATTATGCTTATATGATCGATAGAACGACAATTACTAAACTTATTACTCTTATTATTATCAAGCTAACTCATATTATTAGCCATATTATGCTTATATGATCGATAGAACGACAATTACTATACTTATTACTCATATTATTATCAAGCTAACTCATATTATTAGCCATATTATGCTTATATGATCGATAGAACGACAATTACTATACTTATTACTCACATTATTATCAATCTAAATGATATTATTCGCCATATTATGCTCATATGATCGATAGAACGACAATTACTATACTTATTACTCTTATTATTATTAATCTAACTCATATTATTAACCATATTATGCTTATATGATCGATAGAACGACAATTACTATACTTATTACTCTTATTATTATCAATCTAACTCATATTATTAGCCATATTATGCTTATATGATCGATAGAACGACAATTACTATACTTATTACTCTTATTATTATCAATCTAAATCATATTATTCGCCATATTATTCTTATATGATCGATCGAACGACGATTACTATACTTATTACACTCATTACTGTTAATCTAACTCATATTATTAACCATATTGTGCAGATATGATCGATAGAACGACAATTACTATACTTATTACTCTTATTGTTATCAAGCTAACTCATATTATTAGCGATATTATGCTTATATGATCGATAGAACGACAATTACTATACTTATTACTCTTATTATTATCAATCCAAATCATATTATTCGCCATATTATGCTTATATGGTCGATAGAACGGCAATTACTATACATATTACTCTTATTATTATCAATCTAACTCATATTATTAGCCATATTATGCTTATATGATCGATAGACCGACAATTACTATACTTATTGCACTCATTACTATTAATCTAACTCATATTATTAACCATATTGTGCAGATATGATCGATAGAACGACAATTACTATACTTATTACTCTTATTATTATCAAGCTAACTCATATTATTAGCCGTATTATGCTTATGTGATCGATAGAACGACAATTACTATACTTATTACACTCATTACTATTAATCTAACTCATATTATTAACCATATTGTGCAGATATGATCGATAGAACGACAATTACTATACTTATTACTCTTATTATTATCAAGCTAACTCATATTATTAGCGATATTATGCTTATATGATCGATAGAACGACAATTACTATACTTATTACTCTTATTATTATCAATCTAAATCATATTATTCGCCATATTATGCTTATATGATCGATGGAACGACAATTACTATACTTATTACTCATATTATTATCAATCTAAATGATATTATTCGCCATATTATGCTCATATGATCGATAGAACGACAATTACTATACTTATTACTCTTATTATTATTAATCTAACTCATATTATTAACCATATTATGCTTATATGATCGATAGAACGACAATTACTATACTTATTACTCTTATTATTATCAATCTAACTCATATTATTAGCCATATTATGCTTATATGATCGATAGAACGACAATTACTAAACTTACTACTCTTATTATTATCAAGCTAACTCATATTATTAGCCATATTATGCTTATATGATCGATAGAACGACAATTACTATACTTATTACTCATATTATTATCAATCTAAATGATATTATTCGCCATATTATGCTCATATGATCGATAGAACGACAATTACTATACTTATTACTCTTATTATTATTAATCTAACTCATATTATTAGCCATATTATGCTTATATGATCGATAGAACGACAATTACTATACTTATTACTCTTATTATTATCAATCTAAATCATATTATTCGCCATATTATTCTTATATGATCGATAGAACGACAATTACTATACTTATTACACTCTTTACTATTAATCTAACTCATATTATTAACCATATTGTGCAGATATGATCGATAGAACGACAATTACTATACTTATTACTCTTATTATTATCAAGCTAACTCATATTATTAGCGATATTATGCTTATATGATCGATAGAACGACAATTACTATACTTATTACTCTTATTATTATCAATCTAATTCATATTATTAGCCATATTATGCTTATATGATCGATAGAACGACAATTACTATACTTATTACTCTTATTATTATCAATCTAATTCATATTATTAGCCATATTATGCTTATATGATCGCTAGAACGACAATTACTATAATTATTACTCATATTATTATCAATCTAAATGATATTATTCGCCATATTATGCTAATATGATCGATAGAACGACAATTACTATACTTATTACTCTTATTATTATCAATCTAATTCATATTATTAGCCATATTATGCTTATATGATCGATAGAACGACAATTACTAAACTTATTACTCTTATTATTATCAAGCTAACTCATATTATTAGCCATATTATGCTTATATGATCGATAGAACGACAATTACTATACTTATTACTCATATTATTATCAATCTAAATGATATTATTCGCCATATTATGCTCATATGATCGATAGAACGACAATTACTATACTTATTACTCTTATTATTATTAATCTAACTCATATTATTAACCATATTATGCTTATATGATCGATAGAACGACAATTACTATACTTATTACTCTTATTATTATCAATCTAACTCATATTATTAGCCATATTATGCTTATATGATCGATAGAACGACAATTACTATACCTATTACTCTTATTATTATCAATCTAAATCATATTATTCGCCATATTATTCTTATATGATCGATCGAACGAAGATTACTATACTTATTACACTGATTACTATTAATCTAACTCATATTATTAACCATATTGTGCAGATATGATCGATAGAACGACAATTACTATACTTATTACTCTTATTGTTATCAAGCTAACTCATATTATTATCGATATTATGATTATGATCGATAGAACGACAATTACTATACTTATTACTCTTATTATTATCAATCCAAATCATATTATTCGCCATATTATGCTTATATGGTCGATAGAACGGCAATTACTATACATATTACTCTTATTATTATCAATCTAACTCATATTATTAGCCATATTATGCTTATATGATCGATAGACCGACAATTACTATACTTATTGCACTCATTACTATTAATCTAACTCATATTATTAACCATATTGTGCAGATATGATCGATAGAACGACAATTACTATACTTATTACTCTTATTATTATCAAGCTAACTCATATTATTAGCGATATTATGCTTATATGATCGATAGAACGACAATTACTATACTTATTACTCTTATTATTATCAATCTAATTCATATTATTAGCCATATTATGCTTATATGATCGATAGAACGACAATTACTATACTTATTACTCTTATTATTATCAATCTAATTCATATTATTAGCCATATTATGCTTATATGATCGCTAGAACGACAATTACTATAATTATTACTCATATTATTATCAATCTAAATGATATTATTCGCCATATTATGCTAATATGATCGATAGAACGACAATTACTATACTTATTACTCTTATTATTATCAATCTAATTCATATTATTAGCCATATTATGCTTATATGATCGATAGAACGACAATTACTAAACTTATTACTCTTATTATTATCAAGCTAACTCATATTAATAGCCATATTATGCTTATATGATCGATAGAACGACAATTACTATACTCATTACTCATATTATTATCAATCTAAATGATATTATTCGCCATATTATGCTCATATGATCGATAGAACGACAATTACTATACTTATTACTCTTATTATTATCAATCTAATTCATATTATTAGCCATATTATGCTTATATGATCGATAGAACGACAATTACTATACTTATTACTCTTTTTATTATCAATCTAATTCATATTATTAGCCATATTATGCTTATATGATCGATAGAACGACAATTACTATACTTATTACTCTTATTATTATCAATCTAAATCATATTATTCGCCATATTACTCTTATATGATCGATAGAACGACAATTACTATACTTATTACACTCATTACTATTAATCTAACTCATATTATTAACCATATTGTGCAGATATGATCGATAGAACGACAATTACTATACTTATTACTCTTATTATTATCACGCTAACTCATATTATTAGCGATATTATGCTTATATGACCGATAGAACGACAATTACTATACTTATTACTCTTATTATTATCAATCTAACTCGTATTATTAGCCATATTATGCTTCCATGGTCGATAGAACGACAATTACTATAATTATTACTCATATTATTATCAATCTAAATGATATTATTCGCCATATTATGCTTATATGATCGATAGAACGACAATTACTATAATTAATACTCATATTATTATCAATCTAAATGATATTATTCGCCATATTATGCTAATATGATCGATAGAACGACAATTACTATACTTATTACTCTTATTATTATCAATCTAATTCATATTATTAGCCATATTATGCTTATATGATCGATAGAACGACAATTACTATAATTATTACTCATATTATTATCAATCTAAATGATATTATTCGCCATATTGTGCTTATATGATCGATAGAACGACAATTACTATACTTATTACTCTTATTATTATCAATCTAAATCATATTATTCGCCATATTACGCTTATATGATCGATAGAACGACAATTACTATACTTATTACACTCATTACTATTAATCTAACTCATATTATTAACCATATTGTGCAGATATGATCGATAGAACGACAATTACTATACTTATTACTCTTATTATTATCAAGCTAACTCATATTATTAGCGATATTATGCTTGTATGATCCATAGAACGACAATTACTATACTTATTACTCTTATTATTATCAATCTAAATCATATTATTCGCCATATTACTCTTATATGATCGATAGAACGACAATTACTATACTTATTACACTCATTACTATTAATCTAACTCATATTATTAACCATATTGTGCAGATATGATCGATAGAACGACAATTACTATACTTATTACTCTTATTATTATCACGCTAACTCATATTATTAGCGATATTATGCTTATATGACCGATAGAACGACAATTACTATACTTATTACTCTTATTATTATCAATCTAACTCGTATTATTAGCCATATTATGCTTCCATGGTCGATAGAACGACAATTACTATAATTATTACTCATATTATTATCAATCTAAATGATATTATTCGCCATATTATGCTTATATGATCGATAGAACGACAATTACTATAATTAATACTCATATTATTATCAATCTAAATGATATTATTCGCCATATTATGCTAATATGATCGATAGAACGACAATTACTATACTTATTACTCTTATTATTATCAATCTAATTCATATTATTAGCCATATTATGCTTATATGATCGATAGAACGACAATTACTATAATTATTACTCATATTATTATCAATCTAAATGATATTATTCGCCATATTGTGCTTATATGATCGATAGAACGACAATTACTATACTTATTACTCTTATTATTATCAATCTAAATCATATTATTCGCCATATTACGCTTATATGATCGATAGAACGACAATTACTATACTTATTACACTCATTACTATTAATCTAACTCATATTATTAACCATATTGTGCAGATATGATCGATAGAACGACAATTACTATACTTATTACTCTTATTATTATCAAGCTAACTCATATTATTAGCGATATTATGCTTGTATGATCCATAGAACGACAATTACTATACTTATTACTCTTATTATTATCAATCTAAATCATATTATTAGCCATAATATGCTTATATGATCGATAGAACGACAATTACTATACTTATTACTCTTATTATTATCAATCTAAATGATATTATTCGCCATATTATGCTCATATGATCGATAGAACGACAATTACTATACTTATTACTCTTATTATTATTAATCTAACTCATATTATTAACCATATTATGCTTATATGATCGATAGAACGACAATTACTATACTTATTACTCTTATTATTATCAATCTAACTCATATTATTAGCCATATTGTGCTTATATGATCGATAGAACGACAATTACTATACTTATTACTCTTATTATTATCAATCTAAATCATATTATTCGCCATATTACGCTTATATGATCGATAGAACGACAATTACTATACTTATTACACTCATTACTATTAATCTAACTCATATTATTAACCATATTGTGCAGATATGATCGATAGAACGACAATTACTATACTTATTACTCTTATTGTTATCAAGCTAACTCATATTATTAGCGATATTATGCTTATATGATCGATAGAACGACAATTACTATACTTATTACTCTTATTATTATCAATCCAAATCATATTATTCGCCATATTATGCTTATATGGTCGATAGAACGGCAATTACTATACATATTACTCTTATTATTATCAATCTAACTCATATTATTAGCCATATTATGCTTATATGATCGATAGACCGACAATTACTATACTTATTGCACTCATTACTATTAATCTAACTCATATTATTAACCATATTGTGCAGATATGATCGATAGAACGACAATTACTATACTTATTACTCTTATTATTATCAAGCTAACTCATATTATTAGCCGTATTATGCTTATGTGATCGATAGAACGACAATTACTATACTTATTACACTCATTACTATTAATCTAACTCATATTATTAACCATATTGTGCAGATATGATCGATAGAACGACAATTACTATACTTATTACTCTTATTATTATCAAGCTAACTCATATTATTAGCGATATTATGCTTATATGATCGATAGAACGACAATTACTATACTTATTACTCTTATTATTATCAATCTAAATCATATTATTCGCCATATTATGCTTATATGATCGATAGAACGGCAATTACTATAGTTATTACTCTTATTATTATCAATCTAACTCATATTATTAGCCATATTATGCTTCCATGGTCGATAGAACGACAATTACTATACTTATTATTCTTATTATTATTAATCTATCTCACATTATTAACCATATTATGCAGATATGATCGATAGAACGACAATTACTATACTTATTACTCTTATTATTATCAATCTAATTCATATTATTAGCCATATTATGCTTATATGATCGATAGAACAACAATTACTATACTTATTACTCTTATTATTATCAATCTAATTCATATTATTAGCCATATTATGCTTATATGATCGATAGAACGACAATTACTATAATTATTACTCATATTATTATCAATCTAAATGATATTATTCGCCATATTATGCTAATATGATCGATAGAACGACAATTACTATACTTATTACTCTTATTATTATCAATCTAATTCATATTATTAGCCATATTATGCTTATATGATCGATATCACGACAATTACTAAACTTATTACTCTTATTATTATCAATCTAATTCATATTATTAGCCATATTATGCTTATATGATCGATAGAACGACAATTACTAAACTTATTACTCTTATTATTATCAAGCTAACTCATATTATTAGCCATATTATGCTTATATGATCGATAGAACGACAATTACTATACTTATTACTCATATTATTATCAATCTAAATGATATTATTCGCCATATTATGCTCATATGATCGATAGAACGACAATTACTATACTTATTACTCTTATTATTATTAATCTAACTCATATTATTAACCATATTATGCTTATATGATCGATAGAACGACAATTACTATACTTATTACTCTTATTATTATCAATCTAACTCATATTATTAGCCATATTATGCTTATATGATCGATAGAACGACAATTACTATACCTATTACTCTTATTATTATCAATCTAAATCATATTATTCGCCATATTATTCTTATATGATCGATCGAACGAAGATTACTATACTTATTACACTGATTACTATTAATCTAACTCATATTATTAACCATATTGTGCAGATATGATCGATAGAACGACAATTACTATACTTATTACTCTTATTGTTATCAAGCTAACTCATATTATTATCGATATTATGATTATGATCGATAGAACGACAATTACTATACTTATTACTCTTATTATTATCAATCCAAATCATATTATTCGCCATATTATGCTTATATGGTCGATAGAACGGCAATTACTATACATATTACTCTTATTATTATCAATCTAACTCATATTATTAGCCATATTATGCTTATATGATCGATAGACCGACAATTACTATACTTATTGCACTCATTACTATTAATCTAACTCATATTATTAACCATATTGTGCAGATATGATCGATAGAACGACAATTACTATACTTATTACTCTTATTATTATCAAGCTAACTCATATTATTAGCGATATTATGCTTATATGATCGATAGAACGACAATTACTATACTTATTACTCTTATTATTATCAATCTAATTCATATTATTAGCCATATTATGCTTATATGATCGATAGAACGACAATTACTATACTTATTACTCTTATTATTATCAATCTAATTCATATTATTAGCCATATTATGCTTACATGATCGCTAGAACGACAATTACTATAATTATTACTCTTATTATTATCAAGCTAACTCATATTATTAGCGATATTATGCTTGTATGATCCATAGAACGACAATTACTATACTTATTACTCTTATTATTATCAATCTAAATCATATTATTAGCCATAATATGCTTATATGATCGATAGAACGACAATTACTATACTTATTACTCTTATTATTATCAATCTAAATGATATTATTCGCCATATTATGCTCATATGATCGATAGAACGACAATTACTATACTTATTACTCTTATTATTATTAATCTAACTCATATTATTAACCATATTATGCTTATATGATCGATAGAACGACAATTACTATACTTATTACTCTTATTATTATCAATCTAACTCATATTATTAGCCATATTGTGCTTATATGATCGATAGAACGACAATTACTATACTTATTACTCTTATTATTATCAATCTAAATCATATTATTCGCCATATTACGCTTATATGATCGATAGAACGACAATTACTATACTTATTACACTCATTACTATTAATCTAACTCATATTATTAACCATATTGTGCAGATATGATCGATAGAACGACAATTACTATACTTATTACTCTTATTATTATCAAGCTAACTCATATTATTAGCCGTATTATGCTTATGTGATCGATAGAACGACAATTACTATACTTATTACACTCATTACTATTAATCTAACTCATATTATTAACCATATTGTGCAGATATGATCGATAGAACGACAATTACTATACTTATTACTCTTATTATTATCAAGCTAACTCATATTATTAGCCGTATTATGCTTATGTGATCGATAGAACGACAATTACTATACTTATTACACTCATTACTATTAATCTAACTCATATTATTAACCATATTGTGCAGATATGATCGATAGAACGACAATTACTATACTTATTACTCTTATTATTATCAAGCTAACTCATATTATTAGCGATATTATGCTTATATGATCGATAGAACGACAATTACTATACTTATTACTCTTATTATTATCAATCCAAATCATATTATTCGCCATATTATGCTTATATGGTCGATAGAACGGCAATTACTATACATATTACTCTTATTATTATCAATCTAACTCATATTATTAGCCATATTATGCTTATATGATCGATAGACCGACAATTACTATACTTATTGCACTCATTACTATTAATCTAACTCATATTATTAACCATATTGTGCAGATATGATCGATAGAACGACAATTACTATACTTATTACTCTTATTATTATCAAGCTAACTCATATTATTAGCCGTATTATGCTTATGTGATCGATAGAACGACAATTACTATACTTATTACACTCATTACTATTAATCTAACTCATATTATTAACCATATTGTGCAGATATGATCGATAGAACGACAATTACTATACTTATTACTCTTATTATTATCAAGCTAACTCATATTATTAGCGATATTATGCTTATATGATCGATAGAACGACAATTACTATACTTATTACTCTTATTATTATCAATCTAAATCATATTATTCGCCATATTATGCTTATATGATCGATAGAACGGCAATTACTATAGTTATTACTCTTATTATTATCAATCTAACTCATATTATTAGCCATATTATGCTTCCATGGTCGATAGAACGACAATTACTATACTTATTATTCTTATTATTATTAATCTATCTCATATTATTAACCATATTATGCAGATATGATCGATAGAACGACAATTACTATACTTATTACTCTTATTATTATCAATCTAATTCATATTATTAGCCATATTATGCTTATATGATCGATAGAACAACAATTACTATACTTATTACTCTTATTATTATCAATCTAATTCATATTATTAGCCATATTATGCTTATATGATCGATAGAACGACAATTACTATAATTATTACTCATATTATTATCAATCTAAATGATATTATTCGCCATATTATGCTAATATGATCGATAGAACGACAATTACTATACTTATTACTCTTATTATTATCAATCTAATTCATATTATTAGCCATATTATGCTTATATGATCGATAGAACGACAATTACTAAACTTATTACACTCATTACTATTAATCTAACTCATATTATTAACCATATTGTGCAGATATGATCGATAGAACGACAATTACTATACTTATTACTCTTATTATTATCAAGCTAACTCATATTATTAGCGATATTATGCTTACATGATCGATAGAACGACAATTACTATACTTATTACTCTTATTATTATCAATCTAATTCATATTATTAGCCATATTATGCTTATATGATCGATATCACGACAATTACTAAACTTATTACTCTTATTATTATCAATCTAATTCATATTATTAGCCATATTATGCTTATATGATCGATAGAACGACAATTACTAAACTTATTACTCTTATTATTATCAAGCTAACTCATATTATTAGCCATATTATGCTTATATGATCGATAGAACGACAATTACTATACTTATTACTCATATTATTATCAATCTAAATGATATTATTCGCCATATTATGCTCATATGATCGATAGAACGACAATTACTATACTTATTACTCTTATTATTATTAATCTAACTCATATTATTAACCATATTATGCTTATATGATCGATAGAACGACAATTACTATACTTATTACTCTTATTATTATCAATCTAACTCATATTATTAGCCATATTATGCTTATATGATCGATAGAACGACAATTACTATACCTATTACTCTTATTATTATCAATCTAAATCATATTATTCGCCATATTATTCTTATATGATCGATCGAACGAAGATTACTATACTTATTACACTGATTACTATTAATCTAACTCATATTATTAACCATATTGTGCAGATATGATCGATAGAACGACAATTACTATACTTATTACTCTTATTGTTATCAAGCTAACTCATATTATTAGCGATATTATGATTATGATCGATAGAACGACAATTACTATACTTATTACTCTTATTATTATCAATCCAAATCATATTATTCGCCATATTATGCTTATATGGTCGATAGAACGGCAATTACTATACATATTACTCTTATTATTATCAATCTAACTCATATTATTAGCCATATTATGCTTATATGATCGATAGACCGACAATTACTATACTTATTGCACTCATTACTATTAATCTAACTCATATTATTAACCATATTGTGCAGATATGATCGATAGAACGACAATTACTATACTTATTACTCTTATTATTATCAAGCTAACTCATATTATTAGCGATATTATGCTTATATGATCGATAGAACGACAATTACTATACTTATTACTCTTATTATTATCAATCTAATTCATATTATTAGCCATATTATGCTTATATGATCGATAGAACGACAATTACTATACTTATTACTCTTATTATTATCAATCTAATTCATATTATTAGCCATATTATGCTTATATGATCGCTAGAACGACAATTACTATAATTATTACTCATATTATTATCAATCTAAATGATATTATTCGCCATATTATGCTAATATGATCGATAGAACGACAATTACTATACTTATTACTCTTATTATTATCAATCTAATTCATATTATTAGCCATATTATGCTTATATGATCGATAGAACGACAATTACTAAACTTATTACTCTTATTATTATCAAGCTAACTCATATTAATAGCCATATTATGCTTATATGATCGATAGAACGACAATTACTATACTCATTACTCATATTATTATCAATCTAAATGATATTATTCGCCATATTATGCTCATATGATCGATAGAACGACAATTACTATACTTATTACTCTTATTATTATCAATCTAATTCATATTATTAGCCATATTATGCTTATATGATCGATAGAACGACAATTACTATACTTATTACTCTTTTTATTATCAATCTAATTCATATTATTAGCCATATTATGCTTATATGATCGATAGAACGACAATTACTATAGTTATTACTCTTATTATTATCAATCTAAAGCATATTATTCGCCATATTACTCTTATATGATCGATAGAACGACAATTACTATACTTATTACACTCATTACTATTAATCTAACTCATATTATTAACCATATTGTGCAGATATGATCGATAGAACGACAATTACTATACTTATTACTCTTATTATTATCACGCTAACTCATATTATTAGCGATATTATGCTTATATGACCGATAGAACGACAATTACTATACTTATTACTCTTATTATTATCAATCTAACTCGTATTATTAGCCATATTATGCTTCCATGGTCGATAGAACGACAATTACTATACTTATTATTCATATTATTATTAATCTAATAAATATTATTAACCATATTATGCTTATATGATCGATAGAACGACAATTACTATAATTATTACTCATATTATTATCAATCTAAATGATATTATTCGCCATATTATGCTTATATGATCGATAGAACGACAATTACTATAATTAATACTCATATTATTATCAATCTAAATGATATTATTCGCCATATTATGCTAATATGATCGATAGAACGACAATTACTATACTTATTACTCTTATTATTATCAATCTAATTCATATTATTAGCCATATTATGCTTATATGATCGATAGAACGACAATTACTATAATTATTACACATATTATTATCAATCTAAATGATATTATTCGCCATATTGTGCTTATATGATCGATAGAACGACAATTACTATACTTATTACTCTTATTATTATCAATCTAAATCATATTATTCGCCATATTACGCTTATATGATCGATAGAGCGACAATTACTATACTTATTACACTCATTACTATTAATCTAACTCATATTATTAACCATATTGTGCAGATATGATCGATAGAACGACAATTACTATACTTATTACTCTTATTATTATCAAGCTAACTCATATTATTAGCGATATTATGCTTGTATGATCCATAGAACGACAATTACTATACTTATTACTCTTATTATTATCAATCTAAATCATATTATTAGCCATAATATGCTTATATGATCGATAGAACGACAATTACTATACTTATTACTCTTATTATTATCAATCTAAATGATATTATTCGCCATATTATGCTCATATGATCGATAGAACGACAATTACTATACTTATTACTCTTATTATTATTAATCTAACTCATATTATTAACCATATTATGCAGATATGATCGATAGAACGACAATTACTATACTTATTACTCTTATTATTATCAATCTAACTCATATTATTAGCCATATTATGCTTATATGATCGATAGAACGACAATTACTATACCTATTACTCTTATTATTATCAATCTAAATCATATTATTCGCCATATTATTCTTATATGATCGATCGAACGAAGATTACTATACTTATTACACTGATTACTATTAATCTAACTCATATTATTAACCATATTGTGCAGATATGATCGATAGAACGACAATTACTATACTTATTACTCTTATTGTTATCAAGCTAACTCATATTATTATCGATATTATGATTATGATCGATAGAACGACAATTACTATACTTATTACTCTTATTATTATCAATCCAAATCATATTATTCGCCATATTATGCTTATATGGTCGATAGAACGGCAATTACTATACATATTACTCTTATTATTATCAATCTAACTCATATTATTAGCCATATTATGCTTATATGATCGATAGACCGACAATTACTATACTTATTGCACTCATTACTATTAATCTAACTCATATTATTAACCATATTGTGCAGATATGATCGATAGAACGACAATTACTATACTTATTACTCTTATTATTATCAAGCTAACTCATATTATTAGCGATATTATGCTTATATGATCGATAGAACGACAATTACTATACTTATTACTCTTATTATTATCAATCTAATTCATATTATTAGCCATATTATGCTTATATGATCGATAGAACGACAATTACTATACTTATTACTCTTATTATTATCAATCTAATTCATATTATTAGCCATATTATGCTTACATGATCGCTAGAACGACAATTACTATAATTATTACTCATATTATTATCAATCTAAATGATATTATTCGCCATATTATGCTAATATGATCGATAGAACGACAATTACTATGCTT
Organism: Megachile rotundata; assembly: GCF_050947335.1. Classification (NCBI taxonomy): domain Eukaryota; kingdom Metazoa; phylum Arthropoda; class Insecta; order Hymenoptera; family Megachilidae; genus Megachile; species Megachile rotundata. The sequence goes on along the minus strand of NW_027473684.1, from coordinate 134,314 downwards.
ATTACTCTTATTATTATCAATCTAATTCATATTATTAGCCATATTATGCTTATATGATCGATAGAACGACAATTACTAAACTTATTACTCTTATTATTATCAAGCTAACTCATATTAATAGCCATATTATGCTTATATGATCGATAGAACGACAATTACTATACTCATTACTCATATTATTATCAATCTAAATGATATTATTCGCCATATTATGCTCATATGATCGATAGAACGACAATTACTATACTTATTACTCTTATTATTATCAATCTAATTCATATTATTAGCCATATTATGCTTATATGATCGATAGAACGACAATTACTATACTTATTACTCTTTTTATTATCAATCTAATTCATATTATTAGCCATATTATGCTTATATGATCGATAGAACGACAATTACTATACTTATTACTCTTATTATTATCAATCTAAATCATATTATTCGCCATATTACTCTTATATGATCGATAGAACGACAATTACTATACTTATTACACTCATTACTATTAATCTAACTCATATTATTAACCATATTGTGCAGATATGATCGATAGAACGACAATTACTATACTTATTACTCTTATTATTATCACGCTAACTCATATTATTAGCGATATTATGCTTATATGACCGATAGAACGACAATTACTATACTTATTACTCTTATTATTATCAATCTAACTCGTATTATTAGCCATATTATGCTTCCATGGTCGATAGAACGACAATTACTATACTTATTATTCATATTATTATTAATCTAATAAATATTATTAACCATATTATGCTTATATGATCGATAGAACGACAATTACTATAATTATTACTCATATTATTATCAATCTAAATGATATTATTCGCCATATTATGCTTATATGATCGATAGAACGACAATTACTATAATTAATACTCATATTATTATCAATCTAAATGATATTATTCGCCATATTATGCTAATATGATCGATAGAACGACAATTACTATACTTATTACTCTTATTATTATCAATCTAATTCATATTATTAGCCATATTATGCTTATATGATCGATAGAACGACAATTACTATAATTATTACGCATATTATTATCAATCTAAATGATATTATTCGCCATATTGTGCTTATATGATCGATAGAACGACAATTACTATACTTATTACTCTTATTATTATCAATCTAAATCATATTATTCGCCATATTACGCTTATATGATCGATAGAGCGACAATTACTATACTTATTACACTCATTACTATTAATCTAACTCATATTATTAACCATATTGTGCAGATATGATCGATAGAACGACAATTACTATACTTATTACTCTTATTATTATCAAGCTAACTCATATTATTAGCGATATTATGCTTGTATGATCCATAGAACGACAATTACTATACTTATTACTCTTATTATTATCAATCTAAATCATATTATTAGCCATAATATGCTTATATGATCGATAGAACGACAATTACTATACTTATTACTCTTATTATTATCAATCTAAATGATATTATTCGCCATATTATGCTCATATGATCGATAGAACGACAATTACTATACTTATTACTCTTATTATTATTAATCTAACTCATATTATTAACCATATTATGCTTATATGATCGATAGAACGACAATTACTATACTTATTACTCTTATTATTATCAATCTAACTCATATTATTAGCCATATTGTGCTTATATGATCGATAGAACGACAATTACTATACTTATTACTCTTATTATTATCAATCTAAATCATATTATTCGCCATATTACGCTTATATGATCGATAGAACGACAATTACTATACTTATTACACTCATTACTATTAATCTAACTCATATTATTAACCATATTGTGCAGATATGATCGATAGAACGACAATTACTATACTTATTACTCTTATTGTTATCAAGCTAACTCATATTATTAGCGATATTATGCTTATATGATCGATAGAACGACAATTACTATACTTATTACTCTTATTATTATCAATCCAAATCATATTATTCGCCATATTATGCTTATATGGTCGATAGAACGGCAATTACTATACATATTACTCTTATTATTATCAATCTAACTCATATTATTAGCCATATTATGCTTATATGATCGATAGACCGACAATTACTATACTTATTGCACTCATTACTATTAATCTAACTCATATTATTAACCATATTGTGCAGATATGATCGATAGAACGACAATTACTATACTTATTACTCTTATTATTATCAAGCTAACTCATATTATTAGCCGTATTATGCTTATGTGATCGATAGAACGACAATTACTATACTTATTACACTCATTACTATTAATCTAACTCATATTATTAACCATATTGTGCAGATATGATCGATAGAACGACAATTACTATACTTATTACTCTTATTATTATCAAGCTAACTCATATTATTAGCGATATTATGCTTATATGATCGATAGAACGACAATTACTATACTTATTACTCTTATTATTATCAATCTAAATCATATTATTCGCCATATTATGCTTATATGATCGATAGAACGGCAATTACTATAGTTATTACTCTTATTATTATCAATCTAACTCATATTATTAGCCATATTATGCTTCCATGGTCGATAGAACGACAATTACTATACTTATTATTCTTATTATTATTAATCTATCTCATATTATTAACCATATTATGCAGATATGATCGATAGAACGACAATTACTATACTTATTACTCTTATTATTATCAATCTAATTCATATTATTAGCCATATTATGCTTATATGATCGATAGAACAACAATTACTATACTTATTACTCTTATTATTATCAATCTAATTCATATTATTAGCCATATTATGCTTATATGATCGATAGAACGACAATTACTATAATTATTACTCATATTATTATCAATCTAAATGATATTATTCGCCATATTATGCTAATATGATCGATAGAACGACAATTACTATACTTATTACTCTTATTATTATCAATCTAATTCATATTATTAGCCATATTATGCTTATATGATCGATAGAATGACAATTACTAAACTTATTACTCTTATTATTATCAAGCTAACTCATATTATTAGCCATATTATGCTTATATGATCGATAGAACGACAATTACTATACTTATTACTCATATTATTATCAATCTAAATGATATTATTCGCCATATTATGCTAATATGATCGATAGAACGACAATTACTATACTTATTACTCTTATTATTATCAATCTAATTCATATTATTAGCCATATTATGCTTATATGATCGATAGGACGACAATTACTAAACTTATTACTCTTATTATTATCAAGCTAACTCATATTATTAGCCATATTATGCTTATATGATCGATAGAACGACAATTACTATACTTATTACTCATATTATTATCAAGCTAACTCATATTATTAGCCATATTATGCTTATATGATCGATAGAACGACAATTACTATACTTATTACTCATATTATTATCAATCTAAATGATATTATTCGCCATATTATGCTCATATGATCGATAGAACGACAATTACTATACTTATTACTCTTATTATTATTAATCTAACTCATATTATTAACCATATTATGCTTATATGATCGATAGAACGACAATTACTATACTTATTACTCTTATTATTATCAATCTAACTCATATTATTAGCCATATTATGCTTATATGATCGATAGAACGACAATTACTATACTTATTACACTTATTATTATCAATCTAAATCATATTATTCGCCATATTATTCTTATATGATCGATCGAACGACGATTACTATACTTATTACACTCATTACTGTTAATCTAACTCATATTATTAACCATATTGTGCAGATATGATCGATAGAACGACAATTACTATACTTATTACTCTTATTGTTATCAAGCTAACTCATATTATTAGCGATATTATGCTTATATGATCGATAGAACGACAATGACTATACTTATTACTCTTATTATTATCAATCCAAATCATATTATTCGCCATATTATGCTTATATGGTCGATAGAACGGCAATTACTATACATATTACTCTTATTATTATCAATCTAACTCATATTATTAGCCACATTATGCTTATATGATCGATAGACCGACAATTACTATACTTATTGCACTCATTACTATTAATCTAACTCATATTATTAACCATATTGTGCAGATATGATCGATAGAACGACAATTACTATACTTATTACTCTTATTATTATCAAGCTAACTCATATTATTAGCCGTATTATGCTTATGTGATCGATAGAACGACAATTACTATACTTATTACACTCATTACTATTAATCTAACTCATATTATTAACCATATTGTGCAGATATGATCGATAGAACGACAATTACTATACTTATTACTCTTATTATTATCAAGCTAACTCATATTATTAGCGATATTATGCTTATATGATCGATAGAACGACAATTACTATACTTATTACTCTTATTATTATCAATCTAAATCATATTATTCGCCATATTATGCTTATATGATCGATAGAACGGCAATTACTATAGTTATTACTCTTATTATTATCAATCTAACTCATATTATTAGCCATATTATGCTTCCATGGTCGATAGAACGACAATTACTATACTTATTATTCTTATTATTATTAATCTATCTCATATTATTAACCATATTATGCAGATATGATCGATAGAACGACAATTACTACACTTATTATTCATATTATTATCAATCTAAATGATATTATTCGCCATATTATGCTAATATGATCTATAGAACGACAATTACTATACTTATTACTCTTATTATTATCAATCTAATTCATATTATTAGCCATATTATGCTTATATGATCGATAGAACAACAATTACTATACTTATTACTCTTATTATTATCAATCTAACTCATATTATTAGCCATATTATGCTTCCATGGTCGATAGAACGACAATTACTATACTTATTATTCTTATTATTATTAATCTATCTCATATTATTAACCATATTATGCAGATATGATCGATAGAACGACAATTACTATACTTATTACTCTTATTATTATCAATCTAACTCATATTATTAGCCATATTATGCTTATATGATCGATAGAACGACAATTACTACACTTATTATTCATATTATTATCAATCTAAATGATATTATTCGCCATATTATGCTAATATGATCTATAGAACGACAATTACTATACTTATTACTCTTATTATTATCAATCTAATTCATATTATTAGCCATATTATGCTTATATGATCGATAGAACAACAATTACTATACTTATTACTCTTATTATTATCAATCTAATTCATATTATTACCCATATTATGCTTATATGATCGATAGAACGACAATTACTATAATTATTACTCATATTATTATCAATCTAAATGATATTATTCGCCATATTATGCTAATATGATCGATAGAACGACAATTACTATACTTATTACTCTTATTATTATCAATCTTATTCATATTATTAGCCATATTATGCTTATATGATCGATAGAACGACAATTACTAAACTTATTACTCTTATTATTATCAAGCTAACTCATATTATTAACCATATTGTGCAGATATGATCGATAGAACGACAATTACTATACTTATTACTCTTATTATTATCAAGCTAACTCATATTATTAGCGATATTATGCTTATATGATCGATAGAACGACAATTACTATACTTATTACTCTTATTATTATCAATCTAAATCATATTATTCGCCATATTATGCTTATATGATCGATAGAACGGCAATTACTATAGTTATTACTCTTATTATTATCAATCTAACTCATATTATTAGCCATATTATGCTTCCATGGTCGATAGAACGACAATTACTATACTTATTATTCTTATTATTATTAATCTATCTCATATTATTAACCATATTATGCAGATATGATCGATAGAACGACAATTACTATACTTATTACTCTTATTATTATCAATCTAACTCATATTATTAGCCATATTATGCTTATATGATCGATGGAACGACAATTACTATACTTATTATTCATATTATTATCAATCTAAATGATATTATTCGCCATATTATGCTAATATGATCTATAGAACGACAATTACTATACTTATTACTCTTATTATTATCAATCTAATTCATATTATTAGCCATATTATGCTTATCTGATCGATAGAACAACAATTACTATACTCATTACTCTTATTATTATCAATCTAATTCCTATTATTAGCCATATTATGCTTATATGATCGATAGAACGACAATTACTATAATTATTACTCATATTATTATCAATCTAAATGATATTATTCGCCATATTATGCTAATATGATCGATAGAACGACAATTACTATACTTATTACTCTTATTATTATCAATCTAATTCATATTATTAGCCATATTATGCTTATATGATCGATAGAACGACAATTACTAAACTTATTACTCTTATTATTATCAAGCTAACTCATATTATTAGCCATATTATGCTTATATGATCGATAGAACGACAATTACTATACTTATTACTCATATTATTATCAATCTAAATGATATTATTCGCCATATTATGCTAATATGATCGATAGAACGACAATTACTATACTTATTACTCTTATTATTATCAATCTAATTCATATTATTAGCCATATTATGCTTATATGATCGATAGAACGACAATTACTAAACTTATTACTCTTATTATTATCAAGCTAACTCATATTATTAGCCATATTATGCTTATATGATCGATAGAACGACAATTACTATACTTATTACTCATATTATTATCAATCTAAATGATATTATTCGCCATATTATGCTCATATGATCGATAGAACGACAATTACTATACTTATTACTCTTATTATTATCAAGCTAACTCATATTATTAGCGATATTATGCTTATATGATCGATAGAACGACAATTACTAAACTTATTACTCTTATTATTATCAAGCTAACTCATATTATTAGCCATATTATGCTTATATGATCGATAGAACGACAATTACTATACTTATTACTCATATTATTATCAATCTAAATGATATTATTCGCCATATTATGCTAATATGATCGATAGAACGACAATTGCTATACTTATCACTCTTATTATTATCAATCTAATTCATATTATTAGCCATATTATGCTTATATGATCGATAGAACGACAATTACTAAACTTATTACTCTTATTATTATCAAGCTAACTCATATTATTAGCCATATTATGCTTATATGATCGATAGAACGACAATTACTATACTTATTACTCATATTATTATCAATCTAAATGATATTATTCGCCATATTATGCTCATATGATCGATAGAACGACAATTACTATACTTATTACTCTTATTATTATGAAGCTAACTCATATTATTAGCGATATTATGCTTATATGATCGATAGAACGACAATTACTATACTTATTACTCTTATTATTATCAATCTAATTCATATTATTAGCCATATTATGCTTATATGATCGATAGAACGACAATTACTATACGTATTACTCTTATTATTATCAATCTAATTCATATTATTAGCCATATTATGCTTATATGATCGCTAGAACGACAATTACTATAATTATTACTCATATTATTATCAATCTAAATGATATTATTCGCCATATTATGCTAATATGATCGATAGAACGACAATTACTATACTTATTACTCTTATTATTATCAATCTAATTCATATTATTAGCCATATTATGCTTATATGATCGATAGAACGACAATTACTAAACTTATTACTCTTATTATTATCAAGCTAACTCATATTATTAGCCATATTATGCTTATATGATCGATAGAACGACAATTACTATACTTATTACTCATATTATTATCAATCTAAATGATATTATTCGCCATATTATGCTCATATGATCGATAGAACGACAATTACTATACCTATTACTCTTATTATTATTAATCTAACTCATATTATTAACCATATTATGCTTATATGATCGATAGAACGACAATTACTATACTTATTACTCTTATTATTATCAATCTAACTCATATTATTAGCCATATTATGCTTATATGATCGATAGAACGACAATTACTATACTTATTACTCTTATTATTATCAATCTAAATCATATTATTCGCCATATTATTCTTATATGATCGATCGAACGACGATTACTATACTTATTACACTCATTACTATTAATCTAACTCATATTATTAACCATATTGTGCAGATATGATCGATAGAACGACAATTACTATACTTATTACTCTTATTGTTATCAAGCTAACTCATATTATTAGCGATATTATGCTTTTATGATCGATAGAACGACAATTACTATACTTATTACTCTTATTATTATCAATCCAAATCATATTATTCGCCATATTATGCTTATATGGTCGATAGAACGGCAATTACTATACATATTACTCTTATTATTATCAATCTAACTCATATTATTAGCCATATTATGCTTATATGATCGATAGACCGACAATTACTATACTTATTGCACTCATTACTATTAATCTAACTCATATTATTAACCATATTGTGCAGATATGATCGATAGAACGACAATTACTATACTTATTACTCTTATTATTATCAAGCTAACTCATATTATTAGCCGTATTATGCTTATGTGATCGATAGAACGACAATTACTATACTTATTACTCTTATTATTATCAATCTAAATCATATTATTCGCCATATTATGCTTATATGGTCGATAGAACGGCAATTAATATACTTATTACTCTTATTATTATCAATCTAACTCGTATTATTAGCCATATTATGCTTCCATGGTCGATAGAACGACAATTACTATACTTATTATTCATATTATTATTAATCTAATAAATATTATTAACCATATTATGCTTATATGATCGATAGAACGACAATTACTATACTTATGACTCTTATTATTATCAATCTAACTCATATTATTAGCCATATTATGCTTATATGATCGATAGAACGACAATTACTATACTTATTACTCTTATTATTATCAATCTAAATCATATTATTCGCCATATTATTCTTATATGATCGATAGAACGACAATTACTATACTTATTACACTCATTACTATTAATCTAACTCATATTATTAACCATATTGTGCAGATATGATCGATAGAACGACAATTACTATACTTATTACTCTTATTATTACCAAGCTAACTCATATTATTAGCGATATTATGCTTATATGATCGATAGAACGACAATTACTATACTTATTACTCTTATTATTATCAATCTAAATCATATTATTCGCCATATTATGCTTATATGATCGATAGAACGGCAATTACTATAGTTATTACTCTTATTATTATCAATCTAACTCATATTATTAGCCATATTATGCTTCCATGGTCGATAGAACGACAATTACTATACTTATTATTCTTATTATTATTAATCTATCTCATATTATTAACCATATTATGCAGATATGATCGATAGAACGACAATTACTATACTTATTACTCTTATTATTATCAATCTAACTCATATTATTAGCCATATTATGCTTATATGATCGATAGAACGACAATTACTATACTTATTACTCATATTATTATCAATCTAAATGATATTATTCGCCATATTATGCTAATATGATCTATAGAGCGACAATTACTATACTTATTACTCTTATTATTATCAATCTAATTCATATTATTAGCCATATTATGCTTATATGATCGATAGAACAACAATTACTATACTTATTACTCTTATTATTATCAATCTAATTCATATTATTAGCCATATTATGCTTATATGATCGATAGAACGACAATTACTATAATTATTACTCATATTATTATCAATCTAAATGATATTATTCGCCATATTATGCTAATATGATCGATAGAACGACAATTACTATACTTATTACTCTTATTATTATCAATCTAATTCATATTATTAGCCATATTATGCTTATATGATCGATAGAACGACAATTACTATACTTATTACTCATATTATTATCAATCTAAATGATATTATTCGCCATATTATGCTAATATGATCGATAGAACGACAATTACTATACTTATTACTCTTATTATTATCAATCTAATTCATATTATTAGCCATATTATGCTTATATGATCGATAGAACGACAATTACTAAACTTATTACTCTTGTTATTATCAAGCTAACTCATATTATTAGCCATATTATGCTTATATGATCGATAGAACGACAATTACTATACTTATTACTCATATTATTATCAATCTAAATGATATTATTCGCCATATTATGCTCATATGATCGACAGAACGACAATTACTATACTTATTACTCTTATTATTATCAATCTAATTCATATTATTAGCCATATTATGCTTATATGATCGATAGAACGAAAATTACTATACTTATTACTCTTATTATTATCAATCTAATTCATATTATTAGCCATATTATGCTTATATGATCGATAGAACGACGATTACTATAATTAATACTCATATTATTATCAATCTAAATGATATTATTCGCCATATTATGCTAATATGATCGATAGAACGACAATTACTATACTTATTACTCTTATTATTATCAATCTAATTCATATTATTAGCCATATTATGCTTATATGGTCGATAGAACGACAATTTCTAAACTTATTACTCTTATTATTATCAAGCTAACTCATATTATTAGCCATATTATGCTTATATGATCGATAGAACGACAATTACTATACTTATTACTCATATTATTATCAATCTAAATGATATTATTCGCCATATTATGCTCATATGATCGATAGAACGGCAATTACTATAGTTATTACTCTTATTATTATCAATCTAACTCATATTATTAGCCATATTATGCTTCCATGGTCGATAGAACGACAATTACTATACTTATTATTCTTATTATTATTAATCTATTTCATATTATTAACCATATTATGCAGATATGATCGATAGAACGACAATTACTATACTTATTACTCTTATTATTATCAATCTAATTCATATTATTAGCCATATTATGCTTATATGATCGATAGAACGACAATTACTATACTTATTACTCTTATTATTATCAATCTAATTCATATTATTAGCCATATTATGCTTATATGATCGATAGAACGACAATTACTATAATTATTACTCATATTATTATCAATCTAAATGATATTATTCGCCATATTATGCTAATATGATCGATAGAACGACAATTACTATACTTATTACTCTTATTATTATCAATCTAATTCATATTATTAGCCATATTATGCTTATATGATCGATAGAACGACAATTACTATACTTATTACTCTTATTATTATCAATCTAATTCATATTATTAGCCATATTATGCTTATATGATCGCTAGAACGACAATTACTATAATTATTACTCATATTATTATCAATCTAAATGATATTATTCGCCATATTATGCTAATATGATCGATAGAACGACAATTACTATACTTATTACTCTTATTATTATCAATCTAATTCATATTATTAGCCATATTATGCTTATATGATCGATAGAACGACAATTACTAAACTTATTACTCTTATTATTATCAAGCTAACTCATATTATTAGCCATATTATGCTTATATGATCGATAGAACGACAATTACTATACTTATTACTCATATTATTATCAATCTAAATGATATTATTCGCCATATTATGCTCATATGATCGATAGAACGACAATTACTATACTTATTACTCTTATTATTATTAATCTAACTCATATTATTAACCATATTATGCTTATATGATCGATAGAACGACAATTACTATACTTATTACTCTTATTATTATCAATCTAACTCATATTATTAGCCATATTATGCTTATATGATCGATAGAACGACAATTACTATACCTATTACTCTTATTATTATCAATCTAAATCATATTATTCGCCATATTATTTTTATATGATCGATCGAACGACGATTACTATACTTATTACACTCATTACTATTAATCTAACTCATATTATTAACCATATTGTGCAGATATGATCGATAGAACGACAATTACTATACTTATTACTCTTATTGTTATCAAGCTAACTCATATTATTAGCGATATTATGATTATGATCGATAGAACGCGAATTACTATACTTATTACTCTTATTATTATCAATCCAAATCATATTATTCGCCATATTATGCTTATATGGTCGATAGAACGGCAATTACTATACATATTACTCTTATTATTATCAATCTAACTCATATTATTAGCCATATTATGCTTATATGATCGATAGACCGACAATTACTATACTTATTGCACTCATTACTATTAATCTAACTCATATTATTAACCATATTGTGCAGATATGATCGATAGAACGACAATTACTATACTTATTACTCTTATTATTATCAAGCTAACTCATATTATTAGCGATATTATGCTTATATGATCGATAGAACGACAATTACTATACTTATTACTCTTATTATTATCAATCTAATTCATATTATTAGCCATATTATGCTTATATGATCGATAGAACGACAATTACTATACTTATTACTCTTATTATTATCAATCTAATTCATATTATTAGCCATATTATGCTTATATGATCGCTAGAACGACAATTACTATAATTATTACTCATATTATTATCAATCTAAATGATATTATTCGCCATATTATGCTAATATGATCGATAGAACGACAATTACTATACTTATTACTCTTATTATTATCAATCTAATTCATATTATTAGCCATATTATGCTTATATGATCGATAGAACGACAATTACTAAACTTATTACTCTTATTATTATCAAGCTAACTCATATTATTAGCCATATTATGCTTATATGATCGATAGAACGACAATTACTATACTTATTACTCATATTATTATCAATCTAAATGATATTATTCGCCATATTATGCTCATATGATCGATAGAACGACAATTACTATACTTATTACTCTTATTATTATTAATCTAACTCATATTATTAACCATATTATGCTTATACGATCGATAGAACAACAATTACTATACTTATTACTCTTATTATTATCAATCTAACTCATATTATTAGCCATATTATGCTTATATGATCGATAGAACGACAATTACTATACCTATTACTCTTATTATTATCAATCTAAATCATATTATTCGCCATATTATTCTTATATGATCGATCGAACGACGATTACTATACTTATTACACTCATTACTATTAATCTAACTCATATTATTAACCATATTGTGCAGATATGATCGATAGAACGACAATTACTATACTTATTACTCTTATTGTTATCAAGCTAACTCATATTATTAGCGATATTATGATTATGATCGATAGAACGACAATTACTATACTTATTACTCTTATTATTATCAATCCAAATCATATTATTCGCCATATTATGCTTATATGGTCGATAGAACGGCAATTACTATACATATTACTCTTATTATTATCAATCTAACTCATATTATTAGCCATATTATGCTTATATGATCGATAGACCGACAATTACTATACTTATTGCACTCATTACTATTAATCTAACTCATATTATTAACCATATTGTGCAGATATGATCGATAGAACGACAATTACTATACTTATTACTCTTATTATTATCAAGCTAACTCATATTATTAGCCGTATTATGCTTATGTGATCGATAGAACGACAATTACTATACTTATTACTCTTATTATTATCAATCTAAATCATATTATTCGCCATATTATGCTTATATGGTCGATAGAACGGCAATTAATATACTTATTACTCTTATTATTATCAATCTAACTCGTATTATTAGCCATATTATGCTTCCATGGTCGATAGAACGACAATTACTATACTTATTATTCATATTATTATTAATCTAATAAATATTATTAACCATATTATGCTTATATGATCGATAGAACGACAATTACTATACTTATGACTCTTATTATTATCAATCTAACTCATATTATTAGCCATATTATGCTTATATGATCGATAGAACGACAATTACTATACTTATTACTCTTATTATTATCAAGCTAACTCATATTATTAGCGATATTATGCTTATATGATCGATAGAACGACAATTACTATACTTATTACTCTTATTATTATCAATCTAAATCATATTATTCGCCATATTATGCTTATATGATCGATAGAACGGCAATTACTATAGTTATTACTCTTATTATTATCAATCTAACTCATATTATTAGCCATATTATGCTTCCATGGTCGATAGAACGACAATTACTATACTTATTATTCTTATTATTATTAATCTATCTCATATTATTAACCATATTATGCAGATATGATCGATAGAACGACAATTACTATACTTATTACTCTTATTATTATCAATCTAACTCATATTATTAGCCATATTATGCTTATATGATCGATAGAACGACAATTACTATACTTATTACTCATATTATTATCAATCTAAATGATATTATTCGCCATATTATGCTAATATGATCTATAGAACGACAATTACTATACTTATTACTCTTATTATTATCAATCTAATTCATATTATTCGCCATATTATGCTCATATGATCGATAGAACGACAATTACTATACTTATTACTCTTATTATTATCAATCTAATTCATATTATTAGCCGTATTATGCTTATATGATCGATAGAACGACAATTACTATACTTATTACTCTTATTATTATCAATCTAAATCATATTATTCGCCATATTACTCTTATATGATCGATAGAACGACAATTACTATACTTATTACACTCATTACTATTAATCTAACTCATATTATTAACCATATTGTGCAGATACGATCGATAGAACGACAATTACTATACTTATTACTCTTATTATTATCACGCTAACTCATATTATTAGCGATATTATGCTTATATGACCGATAGAACGACAATTACTATACTTATTACTCTTATTATTATCAATCTAACTCGTATTATTAGCCATATTATGCTTCCATGGTCGATAGAACGACAATTACTATACTTATTATTCATATTATTATTAATCTAATAAATATTATTAACCATATTATGCTTATATAATCGATAGAACGACAATTACTATACTTATGACTCTTATTATTATCAATCTAACTCATATTATTAGCCATATTATGCTTATATGATCGATAGAACGACAATTAATATACTTATTACTCATATTATTATCAATCTAAATGATATTATTCGCTATATTATGCTCATATGATCGATAGAACGACAATTACTATACTTATTACTCTTATTATTATTAATCTAACTCATATTATAAGCCATATTATGCTTATATGATCGATAGAACGACAATTACTATACTTATTACTCTTATTATTATCAATCTAAATCATATTATTCGCCATATTATTCTTATATGATCGAAAGAACGACAATTACTATACTTATTACACTCATTACTATTAATCTAACTCATATTATTAACCATATTGTGCAGATATGATCGATAGAACGACAATTACTATACTTATTACTCTTATTATTATCAAGCTAACTCATATTATTAGCGATATTATGCTTATATGATCGATAGAACGACAATTGCTATACTTATTACTCTTATTATTATCAATCTAATTCATATTATTAGCCATATTATGCTTATATGATCGATAGAACGACAATTACTATACTTATTACTCTTATTATTATCAATCTAATTCATATTATTAGCCATATTATGCTTATATGATCGATAGAACGACAATTACTATAATTATTACTCATATTATTATCAATCTAAATGATATTATTCGCCATATTATGCTAATATGATCGATAGAACGACAATTACTATACTTATTACTCTTATTATTATCAATCTAATTCATATTATTAGCCATATTATGCTTATATGATCGATAGAACGACAATTACTAAACTTATTACTCTTATTATTATCAAGCTAACTCATATTATTAGCCATGTTATGCTTATATGATCGATAGAACGACAATTACTATACTTATTACTCATATTATTATCAATCTAAATGATACTATTCGCCATATTATGCTTATATGGTCGATAGAACGGCAATTACTATACATATTACTCTTATTATTATCAATCTAACTCATATTATTAGCCATATTATGCTTATATGATCGATAGACCGACAGTTACTATACTTATTGCACTCATTACTATTAATCTAACTCATATTATTAACCATATTGTGCAGATATGATCGATAGAACGACAATTACTATACTTATTACTCTTATTATTATCAAGCTAACTCATATTATTAGCCGTATTATGCTTATGTGATCGATAGAACGACAATTACTATACTTATTACTCTTATTATTATCAATCTAAATCATATTATTCGCCATATTATGCTTATATGGTCGATAGAACGGCAATTAATATACTTATTACTCTTATTATTATCAATCTAACTCGTATTATTAGCCATATTATGCTTCCATGGTCGATAGAACGACAATTACTATACTTATTATTCATATTATTATTAATCTAATAAATATTATTAACCATATTATGCTTATATGATCGATAGAACGACAATTACTATACTTATGACTCTTATTATTATCAATCTAACTCATATTATTAGCCATATTATGCTTATATGATCGATAGAACGACAATTACTATACTTATTACTCTTATTATTATCAATCTAAATCATATTATTCGCCATATTACGCTTATATGATCGATAGAACGACAATTACTATACTTATTACACTCATTACTATTAATCTAACTCATATTATTAACCATATTGTGCAGATATGATCGATAGAACGACAATTACTATACTTATTACTCTTATTATTATCAAGCTAACTCATATTATTAGCGATATTATGCTTGTATGATCCATAGAACGACAATTACTATACTTATTACTCTTATTATTATCAATCTAAATCATATTATTAGCCATAATATGCTTATATGATCGATAGAACGACAATTACTATACTTATTACTCTTATTATTATCAATCTAACTCGTATTATTAGCCACATTATGCTTCCATGGTCGATAGAACGACAATTACTATACCTATTATTCATATTATTATTAATATAATAAATATTATTAACCATATTATGCTTATATGATCGATAGAACGACAATTACTATACTTATTACTCTTATTATTATCAATCTAACTCATATTATTAGCCATATTGTGCTTATATGATCGATAGAACGACAATTACTATACTTATTACTCTTATTATTATCAATCTAAATCATATTATTCGCCATATTACGCTTATATGATCGATAGAACGACAATTACTATACTTATTACACTCATTACTATTAATCTAACTCATATTATTAACCATATTGTGCAGATATGATCGATAGAACGACAATTACTATACTTATTACTCTTATTATTATCAAGCTAACTCATATTATTAGCGATATTATGCTTGTATGATCCATAGAACGACAATTACTATACTTATTACTCTTATTATTATCAATCTAAATCATATTATTAGCCATAATATGCTTATATGATCGATAGAACGACAATTACTATACTTATTACTCTTATTATTATCAATCTAAATGATATTATTCGCCATATTATGCTCATATGATCGATAGAACGACAATTACTATACTTATTACTCTTATTATTATTAATCTAACTCATATTATTAACCATATTATGCTTATATGATCGATAGAACGACAATTACTATACTTATTACTCTTATTATTATCAATCTAACTCGTATTATTAGCCATATTATGCTTCCATGGTCGATAGAACGACAATTACTATACTTATTATTCATATTATTATTAGTCTAATAAATATTATTAACCATATTATGCTTATATGATCGATAGAACGACAATTACTATACTTATGACTCTTATTATTATCAATCTAACTCATATTATTAGCCATATTATGCTTATATGATCGATAGAACGACAATTACTATACTTATTACTCTTATTATTATCAATCTAAATCATATTATTCGCCATATTATTCTTATATGATCGATAGAACGACAATTACTATACTTATTACACTCATTACTATTAATCTAACTCATATTATTAACCATATTGTGCAGATATGATCGATAGAACGACAATTACTATACTTATTACTCTTATTATTATCAATCTAACTCGTATAATTAGCCATATTATGCTTCCATGGTCGATAGAACGACAATTACTATACCTATTATTCATATTATTATTAATATAATAAATATTATTAACCATATTATGCTTATATGATCGACAGAACGACAATTACTATACTTATTACTCTTATTATTATCAATCTAACTCATATTATTAGCCATATTGTGCTTATATGATCGATAGAACGACAATTACTATACTTATTACTCTTATTATTATCAATCTAAATCATATTATTCGCCATATTACGCTTATATGATCGATAGAACGACAATTACTATACTTATTACTCTTATTATTATCAATCTAACTCATATTATTAGCCATATTATGCTTATATGATCGATAGAACGACAATTACTATACTTATTACTCTTATTATTATCAATCTAAATCATATTATTCGCCATATTATTCTTATATGATCGATCGAACGACGATTACTATACTTATTACACTCATTACTATTAATCTAACTCATATTATTAACCATATTGTGCAGATATGATCGATAGAACGACAATTACTATACTTATTACTCTTATTGTTATCAAGCTAACTCATATTATTAGCGATATTATCCTTATATGATCGATAGAACGACAATTACTATACTTATTACTCTTATTATTATCAATCCAAATCATATTATTCGCCATATTATGCTTATATGGTCGATAGAACGGCAATTACTATACATATTACTCTTATTATTATCAATCTAACTCATATTATTAGCCATATTATGCTTATATGATCGATAGACCGACAATTACTATACTTATTGCACTCATTACTATTAATCTAACTCATATTATTAACCATATTGTGCAGATATGATCGATAGAACGACAATTACTATACTTATTACTCTTATTATTATCAAGCTAACTCATATTATTAGCCGTATTATGCTTATGTGATCGATAGAACGACAATTACTATACTTATTACACTCATTACTATTAATCTAACTCATATTATTAACCATATTGTGCAGATATGATCGATAGAACGACAATTACTATACTTATTACTCTTATTATTATCAAGCTAACTCATATTATTAGCGATATTATGCTTGTATGATCCATAGAACGACAATTACTATACTTATTACTCTTATTATTATCAATCTAAATCATATTATTAGCCATAATATGCTTATATGATCGATAGAACGACAATTACTATACTTATTACTCTTATTATTATCAATCTAAATGATATTATTCGCCATATTATGCTCATATGATCGATAGAACGACAATTACTATACTTATTACTCTTATTATTATTAATCTAACTCATATTATTAACCATATTATGCTTATATGATCGATAGAACGACAATTACTATACTTATTACTCTTATTATTATCAATCTAACTCATATTATTAGCCATATTATGCTTATATGATCGATAGAACGACAATTACTATACTTATTACTCTTATTATTATCAATCTAAATCATATTATTCGCCATATTATTCTTATATGATCGATCGAACGACGATTACTATACTTATTACACTCATTACTATTAATCTAACTCATATTATTAACCATATTGTGCAGATATGATCGATAGAACGACAATTACTATACTTATTACTCTTATTGTTATCAAGCTAACTCATATTATTAGCGATATTATCCTTATATGATCGATAGAACGACAATTACTATACTTATTACTCTTATTATTATCAATCCAAATCATATTATTCGCCATATTATGCTTATATGGTCGATAGAACGGCAATTACTATACATATTACTCTTATTATTATCAATCTAACTCATATTATTAGCCATATTATGCTTATATGATCGATAGACCGACAATTACTATACTTATTGCACTCATTACTATTAATCTAACTCATATTATTAACCATATTGTGCAGATATGATCGATAGAACGACAATTACTATACTTATTACTCTTATTATTATCAAGCTAACTCATATTATTAGCCGTATTATGCTTATGTGATCGATAGAACGACAATTACTATACTTATTACACTCATTACTATTAATCTAACTCATATTATTAACCATATTGTGCAGATATGATCGATAGAACGACAATTACTATACTTATTACTCTTATTATTATCAAGCTAACTCATATTATTAGCGATATTATGCTTACATGATCGATAGAACGACAATTACTATACTTATTACTCTTATTATTATCAATCTAAATCATATTATTCACTATATTATGCTTATATGATCGATAGAACGGCAATTACTATAGTTATTACTCTTATTATTATCAATCTAACTCATATTATTAGCCATATTATGCTTCCATGGTCGATAGAACGACAGTTACTATACTTATTATTCTTATTATTATTAATCTATCTCATATTATTAACCATATTATGCAGATATGATCGATAGAACGACAATTACTATACTTATTACTCTTATTATTATCAATCTAACTCATATTATTAGCCATATTATGCTTATATGATCGATAGAACGACAATTACTATACTTATTATTCATATTATTATTAATATAATAAATATTATTAACCATATTATGCTTATATGATCGATAGAACGACAATTACTATACTTATTACTCTTATTATTATCAATCTAACTCATATTATTAGCCATATTGTGCTTATATGATCGATAGAACGACAATTACTATACTTATTACTCTTATTATTATCAATCTAAATCATATTATTCGCCATATTACGCTTATATGATCGATAGAACGACAATTACTATACTTATTACACTCATTACTATTAATCTAACTCATATTATTAACCATATTGTGCAGATATGATCGATAGAACGACAATTACTATACTTATTACTCTTATTATTATCAAGCTAACTCATATTATTAGCGATATTATGCTTGTATGATCCATAGAACGACAATTACTATACTTATTACTCTTATTATTATCAATCTAAATCATATTATTAGCCATAATATGCTTATATGATCGATAGAACGACAATTACTATACTTATTACTCTTATTATTATCAATCTAAATGATATTATTCGCCATATTATGCTCATATGATCGATAGAACGACAATTACTATACTTATTACTCTTATTATTATTAATCTAACTCATATTATTAACCATATTATGCTTATATGATCGATAGAACGACAATTACTATACTTATTACTCTTATTATTATCAATCTAACTCATATTATTAGCCATATTATGCTTATATGATCGATAGAACGACAATTACTATACTTATTATTCTTATTATTATTAATCTATCTCATATTATTAACCATATTATGCAGATATGATCGATAGAACGACAATTACTATACTTATTACTCTTATTATTATCAATCTAACTCATATTATTAGCCATATTATGCTTACATGATCGATAGAACGACAATTACTATACTTATTACTCTTATTATTATCAATCTAAATCATATTATTCGCCATATTATGCTTATATGATCGATAGAACGGCAATTACTATAGTTATTACTCTTATTATTATCAATCTAACTCATATTATTAGCCATATTATGCTTCCATGGTCGATAGAACGACAATTACTATACTTATTATTCTTATTATTATTAATCTATCTCATATTATTAACCATATTATGCAGATATGATCGATAGAACGACAATTACTATACTTATTACTCTTATTATTATCAATCTAACTCATATTATTAGCCATATTATGCTTATATGATCGATAGAACGACAATTACTATACTTATTATTCATATTATTATCAATCTAAATGATATTATTCGCCATATTATGCTAATATGATCTATAGAACGACAATTACTATACTTATTACTCCTATTATTATCAATCTAATTCATATTATTAGCCATATTATGCTTATCTGATCGATAGAACAACAATTACTATACTTATTACTCTTATTATTATCAATCTAATTCATATTATTAGCCATATTATGCTTATATGATCGATAGAACGACAATTACTATAATTATTACTCATATTATTATCAATCTAAATGATATTATTCGCCATATTATGCTAATATGATCGATAGAACGACAATTACTATACTTATTACTCTTATTATTATCAATCTAATTCATATTATTAGCCATATTATGCTTATATGATCGATAGAACGACAATTACTAAACTTATTACTCTTATTATTATCAAGCTAACTCATATTATTAGCCATATTATGCTTATATGATCGATAGAACGACAATTACTATAATTATTACTCATATTATTATCAATCTAAATGATATTATTCGCCATATTATGCTAATATGATCGATAGAACGACAATTACTATACTTATTACTTTTATTATTATCAATCTAACTCATATTATTAGCCATATTATGCTTATATGATCGATAGAACGACAATTACTATACTTATTACTCTTATTATTATCAATCTAACTCATATTATTAGCCATATTATGCTTATATGATCGATAGAACGACAATTACTATACTTATTACTCTTATTATTATCAATCTAAATCATATTATTCGCCATATTATTCTTATATGATCGATCGAACGACGATTACTATACTTATTACACTCATTACTATTAATCTAACTCATATTATTAACCATATTGTGCAGATATGATCGATAGAACGACAATTACTATACTTATTACTCTTATTGTTATCAAGCTAACTCATATTATTAGCGATATTATGCTTATATGATCGATAGAACGACAATTACTATACTTATTACTCTTATTATTATCAATCCAAATCATATTATTCGCCATATTATGCTTATATGGTCGATAGAACGGCAATTACTATACATATTACTCTTATTATTATCAATCTAACTCATATTATTAGCCATATTATGCTTATATGATCGATAGACCGACAATTACTATACTTATTGCACTCATTACTATTAATCTAACTCATATTATTAACCATATTGTGCAGATATGATCGATAGAACGACAATTACTATACTTATTACTCTTATTATTATCAAGCTAACTCATATTATTAGCCGTATTATGCTTATGTGATCGATAGAACGACAATTACTATACTTATTACTCTTATTATTATCAATCTAAATTATATTATTCGCCATATTATGCTTATATGGCCGATAGAACGGCAATTAATATACTTATTACTCTTATTATTATCAATCTAACTCGTATTATTAGCCATATTATGCTTCCATGGTCGATAGAACGACAATTACTATACTTATTATTCATATTATTATTAATCTAATAAATATTATTAACCATATTATGCTTATATGATCGATAGAACGACAATTACTATACTTATGACTCTTATTATTATCAATCTAACTCATATTATTAGCCATATTATGCTTATATGATCGATAGAACGACAATTACTATACTTATTACTCTTATTATTATCAATCTAAATCATATTATTCGCCATATTATTCTTATATGATCGATAGAACGACAATTACTATACTTATTACACTCATTACTATTAATCTAACTCATATTATTAACCATATTGTGCAGATATGATCGATAGAACGACAATTACTATACTTATTACTCTTATTATTATCAAGCTAACTCATATTATTAGCGATATTATGCTTATATGATCGATAGAACGACAATTACTATACTTATTACTCTTATTATTATCAATCTAAATCATATTATTCGCCATATTATGCTTATATGATCGATAGAACGGCAATTACTATAGTTATTACTCTTATTATTATCAATCTAACTCATATTATTAGCCATATTATGCTTCCATGGTCGATAGAACGACAATTACTATACTTATTATTCTTATTATTATTAATCTATCTCATATTATTAACCATATTATGCAGATATGATCGATAGAACGACAATTACTATACTTATTACTCTTATTATTATCAATCTAACTCATATTATTAGCCATATTATGCTTATATGATCGATAGAACGACAATTACTATACTTATTACTCATATTATTATCAATCTAAATGATATTATTCGCCATATTATGCTAATATGATCTATAGAGCGACAATTACTATACTTATTACTCTTATTATTATCAATCTAATTCATATTATTAGCCATATTATGCTTATATGATCGATAGAACAACAATTACTATACTTATTACTCTTATTATTATCAATCTAATTCATATTATTAGCCATATTATGCTTATATGATCGATAGAACGACAATTACTATACTTATTACTCTTATTATTATCAATCTAATTCATATTATTAGCCATATTATGCTTATATGATCGATAGAACGACAATTACTAAACTTATTACTCTTATTATTATCAAGCTAACTCATATTATTAGCCATATTATGCTTATATGATCGATAGAACGACAATTACTATACTTATTACTCTTATTATTATCAATCTAATTCATATTATTAGCCATATTATGCTTATATGATCGATAGAACGACAATTACTATACTTATTACTCTTTTTATTATCAATCTAATTCATATTATTAGCCATATTATGCTTATATGATCGATAGAACGACAATTACTATACTTATTACTCTTATTATTATCAATCTAAATCATATTATTCGCCATATTACTCTTATATGATCGATAGAACGACAATTACTATACTTATTACACTCATTACTATTAATCTAACTCATATTATTAACCATATTGTGCAGATATGATCGATAGAACGACAATTACTATACTTATTACTCTTATTATTATCAAGCTAACTCATATTATTAGCGATATTATGCTTATATGATCGATAGAACGACAATTACTATACTTATTACTCTTATTATTATCAATCTAACTCATATTATTAGCCATATTATGCTTATATGATCGATAGAACGACAATTACTATACTCAATACTCATATTATTATCAATCTAAATGATATTATTCGCCATATTATGCTAATATGATCGATAGAACGACAATTACTATACTTATTACTCTTATTATTATCAATCTAATTCATATTATTAGCCATATTATGCTTATATGATCGATAGAACGACAATTACTAAACTTATTACTCTTATTATTATCAAGCTAACTCATATTATTAGCCATATTATGCTTATATGATCGATAGAACGACAATTACTATACTTATTACTCATATTATTATCAATCTAAATGATATTATTCGCCATATTATGCTCATATGATCGACAGAACGACAATTACTATACTTATTACTCTTATTATTATCAATCTAATTCATATTATTAGCCATATTATGCTTATATGATCGATAGAACGAAAATTACTATACTTATTACTCTTATTATTATCAATCTAATTCATATTATTAGCCATATTATGCTTATATGATCGATAGAACGACAATTACTATAATTAATACTCATATTATTATCAATCTAAATGATATTATTCGCCTTATTATGCTAATATGATCGATAGAACGACAATTACTATACTTATTACTCTTATTATTATCAATCTAATTCATATTATTAGCCATATTATGCTTATATGATCGATAGAACGACAATTACTAAACTTATTACTCTTATTATTATCAAGCTAACTCATATTATTAGCCATATTATGCTTATATGATCGATAGAACGACAATTACTATACTTATTACTCATATTATTATCAATCTAAATGATATTATTCGCCATATTATGCTCATATGATCGATAGAACGGCAATTACTATAGTTATTACTCTTATTATTATCAATCTAACTCATATTATTAGCCATATTATGCTTCCATGGTCGATAGAACGACAATTACTATACTTATTATTCTTATTATTATTAATCTATTTCATATTATTGACCATATTATGCAGATATGATCGATTGAACGACAATTACTATACTTATTACTCTTATTATTATCAATCTAACTCATATTATTAGCCATATTATGCTTATATGATCGATAGAACGACAATTACTATACTTATTACTCATATTATTATCAATCTAAATGATATTATTCGCCATATTATGCTAATATGATCTATAGAACGACAATTACTATACTTATTACTCTTATTATTATCAAGCTAACTCATATTATTAGCGATATTATGCTTATATGATCGATAGAACGACAATTACTATACTTATTACTCTTATTATTATCAATCTAATTCATATTATTAGCCATATTATGCTTATATGATCGATAGAACGACAATTACTATACTTATTACTCATATTATTATCAATCTAAATGATATTATTCGCCATATTATGCTTATATGGTCGATAGAACGGCAATTACTATACATATTACTCTTATTATTATCAATCTAACTCATATTATTAGCCATATTATGCTTATATGATCGATAGACCGACAATTACTATACTTATTGCACTCATTACTATTAATCTAACTCATATTATTAACCATATTGTGCAGATATGATCGATAGAACGACAATTACTATACCTATTATTCATATTATTATTAATATAATAAATATTATTAACCATATTATGCTTATATGATCGATAGAACGACAATTATTATACTTATTACTCTTATTATTATCAATCTAACTCATATTATTAGCCATATTGTGCTTATATGATCGATAGAACGACAATTACTATACTTATTACACTCATTACTATTAATCTAACTCATATTATTAACCATATTGTGCAGATATGATCGCTAGAACGACAATTACTATACTTATTACTCTTATTATTATCAAGCTAACTCATATTATTAGCGATATTATGCTTATATGATCCATAGAACGACAATTACTATACTTATTACTCTTATTATTATCAATCTAAATCATATTATTAGCCATATTATGCTTATATGATCGATAGAACGACAATTACTATACTTATTACTCTTATTATTATCAATCTAAATCATATTATTCGCCATATTACTCTTATATGATCGATAGAACGACAATTACTATACTTATTACACTCATTACTATTAATCTAACTCATATTATTAACCATATTGTGCAGATATGATCGATAGAACGACAATTACTAAACTTATTACTCTTATTATTATCAAGCTAACTCATATTATTAGCGATATTATGCTTATATGACCGATAGAACGACAATTACTATACTTATTACTCTTATTATTATCAATCTCATATTATTAGGCATATTATGCTTCCATGGTCGATAGAACGACAATTACTATACTTATTATTCTTATTATTATTAATCTATCTCATATTATTAACCATATTATGCAGATATGATCGACAGAACGACAATTACTATACTTATTACTCTTATTATTATCAATCTAACTCATATTATTAGCCATATTATGCTTATATGATCGATAGAACGACAATTACTATACTTATTACTCTTATTATTATCAATCTAATTCATATTATTAGCCATATTATGCTTATATGATCGATAGAACGACAATTACTATACTTATTACTCATATTATTATCAATCTAAATGATATTATTCGCCATATTATGCTCATATGATCGACAGAACGACAATTACTATACTTATTACTCTTATTATTATCAATCTAATTCATATTATTAGCCATATTATGCTTATATGATCGATAGAACGAAAATTACTATACTTATTACTCTTATTATTATCAATCTAATTCATATTATTAGCCATATTATGCTTATATGATCGATAGAACGACAATTACTATAATTAATACTCATATTATTATCAATCTAAATGATATTATTCGCCATATTATGCTAATATGATCGATAGAACGACAATTACTATACTTATTACTCTTATTATTATCAATCTAATTCATATTATTAGCCATATTATGCTTATATGATCGATAGAACGACAATTACTAAACTTATTACTCTTATTATTATCAAGCTAACTCATATTATTAGCCATATTATGCTTATATGATCGATAGAACGACAATTACTATACTTATTACTCATATTATTATCAATCTAAATGATATTATTCGCCATATTATGCTCATATGATCGATAGAACGGCAATTACTATAGTTATTACTCTTATTATTATCAATCTAACTCATATTATTAGCCATATTATGCTTCCATGGTCGATAGAACGACAATTACTATACTTATTATTCTTATTATTATTAATCTATTTCATATTATTGACCATATTATGCAGATATGATCGATTGAACGACAATTACTATACTTATTACTCTTATTATTATCAATCTAACTCATATTATTAGCCATATTATGCTTATATGATCGATAGAACGACAATTACTATACTTATTACTCATATTATTATCAATCTAAATGATATTATTCGCCATATTATGCTAATATGATCTATAGAACGACAATTACTATACTTATTACTCTTATTATTATCAAGCTAACTCATATTATTAGCGATATTATGCTTATATGATCGATAGAACGACAATTACTATACTTATTACTCTTATTATTATCAATCTAATTCATATTATTAGCCATATTATGCTTATATGATCGATAGAACGACAATTACTATACTTATTACTCTTATTATTATCAATCTAATTCATATTATTAGCCATATTATGCTTATATGATCGATAGAACGACAATTACTATAATTATTACTCATATTATTATCAATCTAAATGATATTATTCGCCATATTATGCTAATATGATCGATAGAACGACAATTACTATACTTATTACTCTTATTATTATCAATCCAATTCATATTATTAGCCATATTATGCTTATATGATCGATAGAACGACAATTACTAAACTTATTACTCTTATTATTATCAAGCTAACTCATATTATTAGCCATATTATGCTTATATGATCGATAGAACGACAATTACTATACTTATTACTCATATTATTATCAATCTAAATGATATTATTCGCCATATTATGCTTATATGGTCGATAGAACGGCAATTACTATACATATTACTCTTATTATTATCAATCTAACTCATATTATTAGCCATATTATGCTTATATGATCGATAGACCGACAATTACTATACTTATTGCACTCATTACTATTAATCTAACTCATATTATTAACCATATTGTGCAGATATGATCGATAGAACGACAATTACTATACCTATTATTCATATTATTATTAATATAATAAATATTATTAACCATATTATGCTTATATGATCGATAGAACGACAATTATTATACTTATTACTCTTATTATTATCAATCTAACTCATATTATTAGCCATATTGTGCTTATATGATCGATAGAACGACAATTACTATACTTATTACACTCATTACTATTAATCTAACTCATATTATTAACCATATTGTGCAGATATGATCGCTAGAACGACAATTACTATACTTATTACTCTTATTATTATCAATCTAAATCATATTATTCGAAATATTACGCTTATATGTTCGATAGAACGACAGTTACTATACTTATTACACTCATTACTATTAATCTAACTCATATTATTAACCATATTGTGCAGATATGATCGATAGAACGACAATTACTATACTTATTACTCTTATTATTATCAAGCTAACTCATATTATTAGCGATATTATGCTTGTATGATCCATAGAACGACAATTACTATACTTATTACTCTTATTATTACCAATCTAAATCATATTATTAGCCATAATATGCTTATATGATCGATAGAACGACAATTACTATACTTATTACTCTTATTATTATCAATCTAAATCATATTATTCGCCATATTACTCTTATATGATCGATAGAACGACAATTACTATACTTATTACACTCATTACTATTAATCTAACTCATATTATTAACCATATTGTGCAGATATGATCGATAGAACGACAATTACTATACTTATTACTCTTATTATTATCAAGCTAACTCATATTATTAGCGGTATTATGCTTATATGACCGATAGAACGACAATTACTATACTTATTACTCTTATTATTATCAATCTAACTCATATTATTAGCCATATTATGCTTCCATGGTCGATAGAACGACAATTACTATACTTATTATTCTTATTATTATTAATCTATCTCATATTATTAACCATATTATGCAGATATTATCGATAGAACGACAATTACTATACTTATTACTCTTATTATTATCAATCTAACTCATATTATTAGCCATATTATGCTTATATGATCGATAGAACGACAATTACTATACTTATTACTCATATTATTATCAATCTAAATGATACTATTCGCCATATTATGCTAATATGATCGATAGAACGACAATTACTATACTTATTACTCTTATTATTATCAATCTAATTCATATTATTAGCCATATTATGCTTATATGATCGATAGAACGACAATTACTATACTTATTACTCTTATTATTATCAATCTAATTCATATTATTAGCCATACTATGCTTATATGATCGATAGAACGACAATTAATATACTTATTACTCTTATTATTATCAATCTAACTCATATTATTAGCCGCATTATGCTTATATGATCGATAGAATGACAATTACTATACTTATTACACTCATTACTATTAATCTAACTCATATTATTAACCATATTGTGCAGATATGATCGATAGAACGACAATTACTATACTTATTACTCTTATTATTATCAATCTAACTCATATTATTAGCCATATTATGCTTCCATGGTCGATAGAACGACAATTACTATACTTATTATTCATATTATTATTAATCTAATAAATATTATTAACCATATTATGCTTATATGATCGATAGAACTACAATTACTATACTTATTACTCTTATTATTATCAATCTAATTCATATTATTAGCCATATTATGCTTATATGATCGCTAGAACGACAATTACTAAACTTATTACTCTTATTATTATCAAGCTAACTCATATTATTAGCCATATTATGCTTATATGATCGATAGAACGACAATTAATATACTTATTACTCATATTATTATCAATCTAAATGATATTATTCGCTATATTATGCTCATATGATCGATAGAACGACAATTACTATACTTATTACTCTTATTATTATTAATCTAACTCATATTATAAGCCATATTATGCTTATATGATCGATAGAACGACAATTACTATACTTATTACTCTTATTATTATCAATCTAAATCATATTATTCGCCATATTATTCTTATATGATCGATAGAACGACAATTACTATACTTATTACACTCATTACTATTAATCTAACTCATATTATTAACCATATTGTGCAGATATGATCGATAGAACGACAATTACTATACTTATTACTCTTATTATTATCAATCTGACTCGTATTATTAGCCATATTATGCTTCCATGGTCGATAGAACGACAATTACTATACCTATTATTCATATTATTATTAATATAATAAATATTATTAACCATATTATGCTTATATGATCGATAGAACGACAATTACTATACTTATTACTCTTATTATTATCAATCTAACTCATATTATTAGCCATATTATGCTTCCATGGTCGATAGAACGACAATTACTATACTTATTATTCTTATTATTATTAATCTATCTCATATTATTAACCATATTATGCAGATATGATCGATAGAACGACAATTACTATACTTATTACTCTTATTATTATCAATCTAACTCTAATTATTAGCCATATTATGCTTATATGATCGATAGAACGACAATTACTATACTTATTACTCATATTATTATCAATCTAAATGATATTATTCGCCATATTATGCTAATATGATCTATAGAACGACAATTACTATACTTATTACTCTTATTATTATCAATCTAATTCATATTATTAGCCATATTATGCTTATATGATCGATAGAACAACAATTACTATACTTATTACTCTTATTATTATCAATCTAATTCATATTATTAGCCATATTATGCTTATATGATCGATAGAACGACAATTACTATAATTATTACTCATATTATTATCAATCTAAATGATATTATTCGCCATATTATGCTAATATGATCGATAGAACGACAATTACTATACTTATTACTCTTATTATTATCAATCTAATTCATATTATTAGCCATATTATGCTTATATGATCGATAGAACGACAATTACTAAACTTATTACTCTTATTATTATCAAGCTAACTCATATTATTAGCCATATTATGCTTATATGATCGATAGAACGACAATTACTATACTCATTACTCATATTATTATCAATCTAAATGATATTATTCGCCATATTATGCTCATATGATCGATAGAACGACAATTACTATACTTATTACTCTTATTATTATCAATCTAATTCATATTATTAGCCATATTATGCTTATATGATCGATAGAACGACAATTACTATACTTATTACTCTTTTTATTATCAATCTAATTCATATTATTAGCCATATTATGCTTATATGATCGATAGAACGACAATTACTATACTTATTACTCTTATTATTATCAATCTAAATCATATTATTCGCCATATTACTCTTATATGATCGATAGAACGACAATTACTATACTTATTACACTCATTACTATTAATCTAACTCATATTATTAACCATATTGTGCAGATATGATCGATAGAACGACAATTACTATACTTATTACTCTTATTATTATCACGCTAACTCATATTATTAGCGATATTATGCTTATATGACCGATAGAACGACAATTACTATACTTATTACTCTTATTATTATCAATCTAACTCGTATTATTAGCCATATTATGCTTCCATGGTCGATAGAACGACAATTACTATACTTATTATTCATATTATTATTAATCTAATAAATATTATTAACCATATTATGCTTATATGATCGATAGAACGACAATTACTATACTTATGACTCTTATTATTATCAATCTAACTCATATTATTAGCCATATTATGCTTATATGATCGATAGAACGACAATTACTATACTTATTACACTCATTACTATTAATCTAACTCATATTATTAGCCATATTATGCTTATATGATCGATAGAACGACAATTACTAAACTTATTACTCTTATTATTATCAAGCTAACTCATATTATTAGCCATATTATGCTTATATGATCGATAGAACGACAATTACTATACTTATTACTCATATTATTATCAATCTAAATGATATTATTCGCCATATTATGCTTATATGGTCGATAGAACGGCAATTACTATACATATTACTCTTATTATTATCAATCTAACTCATATTATTAGCCATATTATGCTTATATGATCGATAGACCGACAATTACTATACTTATTGCACTCATTACTATTAATCTAACTCATATTATTAACCATATTGTGCAGATATGATCGATAGAACGACAATTACTATACTTATTACTCTTATTATTATCAAGCTAACTCATATTATTAGCCGTATTATGCTTATGTGATCGATAGAACGACAATTACTATACTTATTACTCTTATTATTATCAATCTAAATCATATTATTCGCCATATTATGCTTATATGGTCGATAGAACGGCAATTAATATACTTATTACTCTTATTATGATCAATCTAACTCGTATTATTAGCCATATTATGCTTCCATGGTCGATAGAACGACAATTACTATACTTATTATTCATACTATTATTAATCTAATAAATATTATTAACCATATTATGCTTATATGATCGATAGAACGGCAATTACTATAGTTATTACTCTTATTATTATCAATCTAACTCATATTATTAGCCATATTATGCTTCCATGGTCGATAGAACGACAATTACTATACTTATTATTCTTATTATTATTAATCTATTTCATATTATTAACCATATTATGCAGATATGATCGATAGAACGACAATTACTATACTTATTACTCTTATTATTATCAATCTAACTCATATTATTAGCCATATTATGCTTATATGATCGATAGAACGACAATTACTATACTTATTACTCATATTATTATCAATCTAAATGATATTATTCGCCATATTATGCTAATATGATCTATAGAACGACAATTACTATACTTATTACTCTTATTATTATCAAGCTAACTCATATTATTAGCGATATTATGCTTATATGATCGATAGAACGACAATTACTATACTTATTACTCTTATTATTATCAATCTAATTCATATTATTAGCCATATTATGCTTATATGATCGATAGAACGACAATTACTATACTTATTACTCTTATTATTATCAATCTAATTCATATTATTAGCCATATTATGCTTATATGATCGATAGAACGACAATTACTATAATTATTACTCATATTATTATCAATCTAAATGATATTATTCGCCATATTATGCTAATATGATCGATAGAACGACAATTACTATACTTATTACTCTTATTATTATCAATCCAATTCATATTATTAGCCATATTATGCTTATATGATCGATAGAACGACAATTACTAAACTTATTACTCTTATTATTATCAAGCTAACTCATATTATTAGCCATATTATGCTTATATGATCGATAGAACGACAATTACTATAATTATTACTCATATTATTATCAATCTAAATGATATTATTCGTCATATTATGCTAATATGATCGATAGAACGACAATTACTATACTTATTACTCTTATTATTATCAATCCAATTCATATTATTAGCCATATTATGCTTATATGATCGATAGAACGACAATTACTAAACTTATTACTCTTATTATTATCAAGCTAAATCATATTATTCGCCATATTACTCTTATATGATCGATAGAACGACAATTACTATACTTATTACACACATTACTATTAATCTAACTCATATTATTAACCATATTGTGCAGATATGATCGATAGAACGACAATTACTATACTTATTACTCTTATTATTATCAATCTAAATCATATTATTCGCCATATTATTCTTATATGATCGATCGAACGACGATTACTATACTTATTACACTCATTACTATTAATCTAACTCATATTATTAACCATATTGTGCAGATATGATCGATAGAACGACAATTACTATACTTATTACTCTTATTGTTATCAAGCTAACTCATATTATTAGCGATATTATCCTTATATGATCGATAGAACGACAATTACTATACTTATTACTCTTATTATTATCAATCCAAATCATATTATTCGCCATATTATGCTTATATGGTCGATAGAACGGCAATTACTATACATATTACTCTTATTATTATCAATCTAACTCATATTATTAGCCATATTATGCTTATATGATCGATAGACCGACAATTACTATACTTATTGCACTCATTACTATTAATCTAACTCATATTATTAACCATATTGTGCAGATATGATCGATAGAACGACAATTACTATACTTATTACTCTTATTATTATCAAGCTAACTCATATTATTAGCCGTATTATGCTTATGTGATCGATAGAACGACAATTACTATACTTATTACACTCATTACTATTAATCTAACTCATATTATTAACCATATTGTGCAGATATGATCGATAGAACGACAATTACTATACTTATTACTCTTATTATTATCAAGCTAACTCATATTATTAGCGATATTATGCTTGTATGATCCATAGAACGACAATTACTATACTTATTACTCTTATTATTATCAATCTAAATCATATTATTAGCCATAATATGCTTATATGATCGATAGAACGACAATTACTATACTTATTACTCTTATTATTATCAATCTAAATGATATTATTCGCCATATTATGCTCATATGATCGATAGAACGACAATTACTATACTTATTACTCTTATTATTATTAATCTAACTCATATTATTAACCATATTATGCTTATATGATCGATAGAACGACAATTACTATACTTATTACTCTTATTATTATCAATCTAACTCATATTATTAGCCATATTATGCTTATATGATCGATAGAACGACAATTACTATACTTATTACTCTTATTATTATCAATCTAAATCATATTATTCGCCATATTATTCTTATATGATCGATCGAACGACGATTACTATACTTATTACACTCATTACTATTAATCTAACTCATATTATTAACCATATTGTGCAGATATGATCGATAGAACGACAATTACTATACTTATTACTCTTATTGTTATCAAGCTAACTCATATTATTAGCGATATTATCCTTATATGATCGATAGAACGACAATTACTATACTTATTACTCTTATTATTATCAATCCAAATCATATTATTCGCCATATTATGCTTATATGGTCGATAGAACGGCAATTACTATACATATTACTCTTATTATTATCAATCTAACTCATATTATTAGCCATATTATGCTTATATGATCGATAGACCGACAATTACTATACTTATTGCACTCATTACTATTAATCTAACTCATATTATTAACCATATTGTGCAGATATGATCGATAGAACGACAATTACTATACTTATTACTCTTATTATTATCAAGCTAACTCATATTATTAGCCGTATTATGCTTATGTGATCGATAGAACGACAATTACTATACTTATTACACTCATTACTATTAATCTAACTCATATTATTAACCATATTGTGCAGATATGATCGATAGAACGACAATTACTATACTTATTACTCTTATTATTATCAAGCTAACTCATATTATTAGCGATATTATGCTTACATGATCGATAGAACGACAATTACTATACTTATTACTCTTATTATTATCAATCTAAATCATATTATTCGCTATATTATGCTTATATGATCGATAGAACGGCAATTACTATAGTTATTACTCTTATTATTATCAATCTAACTCATATTATTAGCCATATTATGCTTCCATGGTCGATAGAACGACAGTTACTATACTTATTATTCTTATTATTATTAATCTATCTCATATTATTAACCATATTATGCAGATATGATCGATAGAACGACA
The DNA here is from genome assembly GCF_050947335.1 of Megachile rotundata. Classification (NCBI taxonomy): domain Eukaryota; kingdom Metazoa; phylum Arthropoda; class Insecta; order Hymenoptera; family Megachilidae; genus Megachile; species Megachile rotundata. Next base: position 97,067 of record NW_027473684.1, on the reverse strand, counting down.
ATTACTATACTTATTACTCTTATTATTATCAATCTAACTCATATTATTAGCCATATTATGCTTATATGATCGATAGAACGACAATTACTATACTTATTACTCTTATTATTATCAATCTAAATCATATTATTCGCCATATTATTCTTATATGATCGATCGAACGACGATTACTATACTTATTACACTCATTACTATTAATCTAACTCATATTATTAACCATATTGTGCAGATATGATCGATAGAACGACAATTACTATACTTATTACTCTTATTATTATCAATCCAAATCATATTATTCGCCATATTATGCTTATATGGTCGATAGAACGGCAATTACTATACATATTACTCTTATTATTATCAATCTAACTCATATTATTAGCCATATTATGCTTATATGATCGATAGACCGACAATTACTATACTTATTGCACTCATTACTATTAATCTAACTCATATTATTAACCATATTGTGCAGATATGATCGATAGAACGACAATTACTATACTTATTACTCTTATTATTATCAAGCTAACTCATATTATTAGCGATATTATGCTTACATGATCGATAGAACGACAATTACTATACTTATTACTCTTATTATTATCAATCTAAATCATATTATTCGCCATATTATGCTTATATGATCGATAGAACGGCAATTACTATAGTTATTACTCTTATTATTATCAATCTAACTCATATTATTAGCCATATTATGCTTCCATGGTCGATAGAACGACAATTACTATACTTATTATTCTTATTATTATTAATCTATCTCATATTATTAACCATATTATGCAGATATGATCGATAGAACGACAATTACTATACTTATTACTCTTATTATTATCAATCTAACTCATATTATTAGCCATATTATGCTTATATGATCGATAGAACGACAATTACTATACTTATTATTCATATTATTATCAATCTAAATGATATTATTCGCCATATTATGCTAATATGATCTATAGAACGACAATTACTATACTTATTACTCCTATTATTATCAATCTAATTCATATTATTAGCCATATTATGCTTATCTGATCGATAGAACAACAATTACTATACTTATTACTCTTATTATTATCAATCTAATTCATATTATTAGCCATATTATGCTTATATGATCGATAGAACGACAATTACTATAATTATTACTCATATTATTATCAATCTAAATGATATTATTCGCCATATTATGCTAATATGATCGATAGAACGACAATTACTATACTTATTACTCTTATTATTATCAATCTAATTCATATTATTAGCCATATTATGCTTATATGATCGATAGAACGACAATTACTAAACTTATTACTCTTATTATTATCAAGCTAACTCATATTATTAGCCATATTATGCTTATATGATCGATAGAACGACAATTACTATAATTATTACTCATATTATTATCAATCTAAATGATATTATTCGCCATATTATGCTAATATGATCGATAGAACGACAATTACTATACTTATTACTTTTATTATTATCAATCTAACTCATATTATTAGCCATATTATGCTTATATGATCGATAGACCGACAATTACTATACTTATTGCACTCATTACTATTAATCTAACTCATATTATTAACCATATTGTGCAGATATGATCGATAGAACGACAATTACTATACTTATTACTCTTATTATTATCAAGCTAACTCATATTATTAGCCGTATTATGCTTATGTGATCGATAGAACGACAATTACTATACTTATTACTCTTATTATTATCAATCTAAATTATATTATTCGCCATATTATGCTTATATGGCCGATAGAACGGCAATTAATATACTTATTACTCTTATTATTATCAATCTAACTCGTATTATTAGCCATATTATGCTTCCATGGTCGATAGAACGACAATTACTATACTTATTATTCATATTATTATTAATCTAATAAATATTATTAACCATATTATGCTTATATGATCGATAGAACGACAATTACTATACTTATGACTCTTATTATTATCAATCTAACTCATATTATTAGCCATATTATGCTTATATGATCGATAGAACGACAATTACTATACTTATTACTCTTATTATTATCAATCTAAATCATATTATTCGCCATATTATTCTTATATGATCGATAGAACGACAATTACTATACTTATTACACTCATTACTATTAATCTAACTCATATTATTAACCATATTGTGCAGATATGATCGATAGAACGACAATTACTATACTTATTACTCTTATTATTATCAAGCTAACTCATATTATTAGCGATATTATGCTTATATGATCGATAGAACGACAATTACTATACTTATTACTCTTATTATTATCAATCTAAATCATATTATTCGCCATATTATGCTTATATGATCGATAGAACGGCAATTACTATAGTTATTACTCTTATTATTATCAATCTAACTCATATTATTAGCCATATTATGCTTCCATGGTCGATAGAACGACAATTACTATACTTATTATTCTTATTATTATTAATCTATCTCATATTATTAACCATATTATGCAGATATGATCGATAGAACGACAATTACTATACTTATTACTCTTATTATTATCAATCTAACTCATATTATTAGCCATATTATGCTTATATGATCGATAGAACGACAATTACTATACTTATTACTCATATTATTATCAATCTAAATGATATTATTCGCCATATTATGCTAATATGATCTATAGAGCGACAATTACTATACTTATTACTCTTATTATTATCAATCTAATTCATATTATTAGCCATATTATGCTTATATGATCGATAGAACAACAATTACTATACTTATTACTCTTATTATTATCAATCTAATTCATATTATTAGCCATATTATGCTTATATGATCGATAGAACGACAATTACTATATTTATTACTCATATTATTATCAATCTAAATGATATTATTCGCCATATTATGCTAATATGATCGATAGAACGACAATTACTATACTTATTACTCTTATTATTATCAATCTAATTCATATTATTAGCCATATTATGCTTATATGATCGATAGAACGACAATTACTAAACTTATTACTCTTATTATTATCAAGCTAACTCATATTATTAGCCATATTATGCTTATATGATCGATAGAACGACAATTACTATACTTATTACTCTTATTATTATCAATCTAATTCATATTATTAGCCATATTATGCTTATATGATCGATAGAACGACAATTACTATACTTATTACTCTTTTTATTATCAATCTAATTCATATTATTAGCCATATTATGCTTATATGATCGATAGAACGACAATTACTATACTTATTACTCTTATTATTATCAATCTAAATCATATTATTCGCCATATTACTCTTATATGATCGATAGAACGACAATTACTATACTTATTACACTCATTACTATTAATCTAACTCATATTATTAACCATATTGTGCAGATATGATCGATAGAACGACAATTACTATACTTATTACTCTTATTATTATCAAGCTAACTCATATTATTAGCGATATTATGCTTATATGATCGATAGAACGACAATTACTATACTTATTACTCTTATTATTATCAATCTAACTCATATTATTAGCCATATTATGCTTATATGATCGATAGAACGACAATTACTATACTCAATACTCATATTATTATCAATCTAAATGATATTATTCGCCATATTATGCTAATATGATCGATAGAACGACAATTACTATACTTATTACTCTTATTATTATCAATCTAATTCATATTATTAGCCATATTATGCTTATATGATCGATAGAACGACAATTACTAAACTTATTACTCTTATTATTATCAAGCTAACTCATATTATTAGCCATATTATGCTTATATGATCGATAGAACGACAATTACTATACTTATTACTCATATTATTATCAATCTAAATGATATTATTCGCCATATTATGCTCATATGATCGACAGAACGACAATTACTATACTTATTACTCTTATTATTATCAATCTAATTCATATTATTAGCCATATTATGCTTATATGATCGATAGAACGAAAATTACTATACTTATTACTCTTATTATTATCAATCTAATTCATATTATTAGCCATATTATGCTTATATGATCGATAGAACGACAATTACTATAATTAATACTCATATTATTATCAATCTAAATGATATTATTCGCCATATTATGCTAATATGATCGATAGAACGACAATTACTATACTTATTACTCTTATTATTATCAATCTAATTCATATTATTAGCCATATTATGCTTATATGATCGATAGAACGACAATTACTAAACTTATTACTCTTATTATTATCAAGCTAACTCATATTATTAGCCATATTATGCTTATATGATCGATAGAACGACAATTACTATACTTATTACTCATATTATTATCAATCTAAATGATATTATTCGCCATATTATGCTCATATGATCGATAGAACGGCAATTACTATAGTTATTACTCTTATTATTATCAATCTAACTCATATTATTAGCCATATTATGCTTCCATGGTCGATAGAACGACAATTACTATACTTATTATTCTTATTATTATTAATCTATTTCATATTATTGACCATATTATGCAGATATGATCGATTGAACGACAATTACTATACTTATTACTCTTATTATTATCAATCTAACTCATATTATTAGCCATATTATGCTTATATGATCGATAGAACGACAATTACTATACTTATTACTCATATTATTATCAATCTAAATGATATTATTCGCCATATTATGCTAATATGATCTATAGAACGACAATTACTATACTTATTACTCTTATTATTATCAAGCTAACTCATATTATTAGCGATATTATGCTTATATGATCGATAGAACGACAATTACTATACTTATTACTCTTATTATTATCAATCTAATTCATATTATTAGCCATATTATGCTTATATGATCGATAGAACGACAATTACTATACTTATTACTCTTATTATTATCAATCTAATTCATATTATTAGCCATATTATGCTTATATGATCGATAGAACGACAATTACTATAATTATTACTCATATTATTATCAATCTAAATGATATTATTCGCCATATTATGCTAATATGATCGATAGAACGACAATTACTATACTTATTACTCTTATTATTATCAATCCAATTCATATTATTAGCCATATTATGCTTATATGATCGATAGAACGACAATTACTAAACTTATTACTCTTATTATTATCAAGCTAACTCATATTATTAGCCATATTATGCTTATATGATCGATAGAACGACAATTACTATACTTATTACTCATATTATTATCAATCTAAATGATATTATTCGCCATATTATGCTTATATGGTCGATAGAACGGCAATTACTATACATATTACTCTTATTATTATCAATCTAACTCATATTATTAGCCATATTATGCTTATATGATCGATAGACCGACAATTACTATACTTATTGCACTCATTACTATTAATCTAACTCATATTATTAACCATATTGTGCAGATATGATCGATAGAACAACAATTACTATACCTATTATTCATATTATTATTAATATAATAAATATTATTAACCATATTATGCTTATATGATCGATAGAACGACAATTATTATACTTATTACTCTTATTATTATCAATCTAACTCATATTATTAGCCATATTGTGCTTATATGATCGATAGAACGACAATTACTATACTTATTACACTCATTACTATTAATCTAACTCATATTATTAACCATATTGTGCAGATATGATCGCTAGAACGACAATTACTATACTTATTACTCTTATTATTATCAAGCTAACTCATATTATTAGCGATATTATGCTTATATGATCCATAGAACGACAATTACTATACTTATTACTCTTATTATTATCAATCTAAATCATATTATTAGCCATATTATGCTTATATGATCGATAGAACGACAATTACTATACTTATTACTCTTATTATTATCAATCTAAATCATATTATTCGCCATATTACTCTTATATGATCGATAGAACGACAATTACTATACTTATTACACTCATTACTATTAATCTAACTCATATTATTAACCATATTGTGCAGATATGATCGATAGAACGACAATTACTAAACTTATTACTCTTATTATTATCAAGCTAACTCATATTATTAGCGATATTATGCTTATATGACCGATAGAACGACAATTACTATACTTATTACTCTTATTATTATCAATCTCATATTATTAGGCATATTATGCTTCCATGGTCGATAGAACGACAATTACTATACTTATTATTCTTATTATTATTAATCTATCTCATATTATTAACCATATTATGCAGATATGATCGACAGAACGACAATTACTATACTTATTACTCTTATTATTATCAATCTAACTCATATTATTAGCCATATTATGCTTATATGATCGATAGAACGACAATTACTATACTTATTACTCTTATTATTATCAATCTAATTCATATTATTAGCCATATTATGCTTATATGATCGATAGAACGACAATTACTATAATTAATTCTCATATTATTATCAATCTAAATGATATTATTCGCCATATTATGCTAATATGATCGATAGAACGACAATTACTATACTTATTACTCTTATTATTATCAATCTAATACATATTATTAGCCATATTATGCTTATATGATCGATAGAACGACAATTACTATAATTATTACTCATATTATTATCAATCTAAATGATATTATTCGCCATATTATGCTAATATGATCGATAGAACGGCAATTACTATAGTTATTACTCTTATTATTATCAATCTAACTCATATTATTAGCCATATTATGCTTATATGATCGATAGACCGACAATTACTATACTTATGCACTCATTACTGTTAATCTAACTCATATTATTAACCATATTGTGCAGATATGATCGATAGAACGACAATTACTATACTTATTACTCTTATTATTATCAAGCTAACTCATATTATTAGCGATATTATGCTTATATGACCGATAGAACGACAATTACTATACTTATTACTCTTATTATTATCAATCTAACTCATATTATTAGCATATTATGCTTCCATGGTCGATAGAACGACAATTACTATACTTATTATTCATATTATTATTAATCTAATAAATATTATTAACCATATTATGCTTATATGATCGATAGAACGACAATTACTATACTTATGACTCTTATTATTATCAATCTAACTCATATTATTAGCCATATTATGCTTATATGATCGATAGAACGACAATTACTATACTTATTACTCTTATTATTATCAATCTAACTCATATTATTAGCCATATTATTCTTATATGATCGATAGAACGACAATTACTATACTTATTACACTCATTACTATTAATCTAACTCATATTATTAACCATATTGTGCAGATATGATCGATAGAACGACAATTACTAACTTATTACTCTTATTATTATCAAGCTAACTCATATTATTAGCGATATTATGCCTGTATGATCCATAGAACGACAATTACTATACTTATTACTCTTATTATTACCAATCTAAATCATATTATTAGCCATAATATGCTTATATGATCGATAGAACGACAATTACTATACTTATTACTCCTTATTATTATCAATCTAAATCATATTATTCGCCATATTACTCTTATATGATCGATAGAACGACAATTACTATACTTATTACACTCATTACTATTAATCTAACTCATATTATTAACCATATTGTGCAGATATGATCGATAGAACGACAATTACTATACTTATTACTCTTATTATTATCAAGCTAACTCATATTATTAGCGATATTATGCTTATATGTCCGATAGAACGACAATTACTATACTTATTACTCTTATTATATCAATCTAACTCATATTATTAGCCTTATTATGCTTCCATGGTCGATAGAACGACAATACTATACTTATTATTCTTATTATTATTAATCTATCTCATATTATTAACCATATTATGCAGATATGATCGATAGAACGACAATTACTATACTTATTACTCTTATTATTATCAATCTAACTCATATTATTAGCCATATTATGCTTATATGATCGATAGAACGACAATTACTATACTTATTACTCATATTATTATCAATCTAAATGATACTATTCGCCATATTATGCTAATATGATCGATAGAACGACAATTACTATACTTATTACTCTTATTATTATCAATCTAATTCATATTATTAGCCATATTATGCTTATATGATCGATAGAACGACAATTACTATACTTATTACTCTTATTATTATCAATCTAATTCATATTATTAGCCATACTATGCTTATATGATCGATAGAACGACAATTAATATACTTATTACTCTTATTATTATCAATCTAACTCATATTATTAGCCGCATTATGCTTATATGATCGATAGAATGACAATTACTATACTTATTACACTCATTACTATTAATCTAACTCATATTATTAACCATATTGTGCAGATATGATCGATAGAACGACAATTACTATACTTATTACTCTTATTATTATCAATCTAACTCATATTATTAGCCATATTATGCTTCCATGGTCGATAGAACGACAATTACTATACTTATTATTCATATTATTATTAATCTAATAAATATTATTAACCATATTATGCTTATATGATCGATAGAACTACAATTACTATACTTATTACTCTTATTATTATCAATCTAATTCATATTATTAGCCATATTATGCTTATATGATCGCTAGAACGACAATTACTAAACTTATTACTCTTATTATTATCAAGCTAACTCATATTATTAGCCATATTATGCTTATATGATCGATAGAACGACAATTAATATACTTATTACTCATATTATTATCAATCTAAATGATATTATTCGCTATATTATGCTCATATGATCGATAGAACGACAATTACTATACTTATTACTCTTATTATTATTAATCTAACTCATATTATAAGCCATATTATGCTTATATGATCGATAGAACGACAATTACTATACTTATTACTCTTATTATTATCAATCTAAATCATATTATTCGCCATATTATTCTTATATGATCGATAGAACGACAATTACTATACTTATTACACTCATTACTATTAATCTAACTCATATTATTAACCATATTGTGCAGATATGATCGATAGAACGACAATTACTATACTTATTACTCTTATTATTATCAATCTGACTCGTATTATTAGCCATATTATGCTTCCATGGTCGATAGAACGACAATTACTATACCTATTATTCATATTATTATTAATATAATAAATATTATTAACCATATTATGCTTATATGATCGATAGAACGACAATTACTATACTTATTACTCTTATTATTATCAATCTAACTCATATTATTAGCCATATTATGCTTCCATGGTCGATAGAACGACAATTACTATACTTATTATTCTTATTATTATTAATCTATCTCATATTATTAACCATATTATGCAGATATGATCGATAGAACGACAATTACTATACTTATTACTCTTATTATTATCAATCTAACTCTAATTATTAGCCATATTATGCTTATATGATCGATAGAACGACAATTACTATACTTATTACTCATATTATTATCAATCTAAATGATATTATTCGCCATATTATGCTAATATGATCTATAGAACGACAATTACTATACTTATTACTCTTATTATTATCAATCTAATTCATATTATTAGCCATATTATGCTTATATGATCGATAGAACAACAATTACTATACTTATTACTCTTATTATTATCAATCTAATTCATATTATTAGCCATATTATGCTTATATGATCGATAGAACGACAATTACTATACTTATTACACTCATTACTATTAATCTAACTCATATTATTAACCATATTGTGCAGATATGATCGATAGAACGACAATTACTATACTTATTACTCTTATTATTATCAATCTAATTCATATTATTAGCCATATTATGCTTATATGATCGATAGAACGACAATTACTAAACTTATTACTCTTATTATTATCAAGCTAACTCATATTATTAGCCATATTATGCTTAATATGATCGATAGAACGACAATTACTATACTCATTACTCATATTATTATCAATCTAAATGATATTATTCGCCATATTATGCTCATATTATCGATAGAACGACAATTACTATACTTATTACTCTTATTATTATCAATCTAATTCATATTATTAGCCATATTATGCTTATATGATCGATAGAACGACAATTACTATACTTATTACTCTTTTTATTATCAATCTAATTCATATTATTAGCCATATTATGCTTATATGATCGATAGAACGACAATTACTATACTTATTACTCTTATTATTATCAATCTAAATCATATTATTCGCCATATTACTCTTATATGATCGATAGAACGACAATTACTATACTTATTACACTCATTACTATTAATCTAACTCATATTATTAACCATATTGTGCAGATATGATCGATAGAACGACAATTACTATACTTATTACTCTTATTATTATCACGCTAACTCATATTATTAGCGATATTATGCTTATATGACCGATAGAACGACAATTACTATACTTATTACTCTTATTATTATCAATCTAACTCGTATTATTAGCCATATTATGCTTCCATGGTCGATAGAACGACAATTACTATACTTATTATTCATATTATTATTAATCTAATAAATATTATTAACCATATTATGCTTATATGATCGATAGAACGACAATTACTATACTTATGACTCTTATTATTATCAATCTAACTCATATTATTAGCCATATTATGCTTATATGATCGATAGAACGACAATTACTATACTTATTACACTCATTACTATTAATCTAACTCATATTATTAGCCATATTATGCTTATATGATCGATAGAACGACAATTACTAAACTTATTACTCTTATTATTATCAAGCTAACTCATATTATTAGCCATATTATGCTTATATGATCGATAGAACGACAATTACTATACTTATTACTCATATTATTATCAATCTAAATGATATTATTCGCCATATTATGCTTATATGGTCGATAGAACGCAATTACTATACATATTACTCTTATTATTATCAATCTAACTCATATTATTAGCCATATTATGCTTATATGATCGATAGACCGACAATTACTATACTTATTGCACTCATTACTATTAATCTAACTCATATTATTAACCATATTGTGCAGATATGATCGATAGAACGACAATTACTATACTTATTACTCTTATTATTATCAAGCTAACTCATATTATTAGCCGTATTATGCTTATGTGATCGATAGAACGACAATTACTATACTTATTACTCTTATTATTATCAATCTAAATCATATTATTCGCCATATTATGCTTATATGGTCGATAGAACGGCAATTAACTATACTTATTACTCTTATTATGATCAATCTAACTCGTATATTAGCCATATTATGCTTCCATGGTCGATAGAACGACAATTACGTATACTTATTATTCATATTATTATTAATCTAATAAATATTATTAACCATATTATGCTTATATGATCGATAGAACGGCAATTACTATAGTTATTACTCTTATTATTATCAATCTAACTCATATTATTAGCCATATTATGCTTCCATGGTCGATAGAACGACAATTACTATACTTATTATTCTTATTATTATTAATCTATTTCATATTATTAACCATATTATGCAGATATGATCGATAGAACGACAATTACTATACTTATTACTCTTATTATTATCAATCTAACTCATATTATTAGCCATATTATGCTTATATGATCGATAGAACGACAATTACTATACTTATTACTCATATTATTATCAATCTAAATGATATTATTCGCCATATTATGCTAATATGATCTATAGAACGACAATTACTATACTTATTACTCTTATTATTATCAAGCTAACTCATATTATTAGCGATATTATGCTTATATGATCGATAGAACGACAATTACTATACTTATTACTCTTATTATTATCAATCTAATTCATATTATTAGCCATATTATGCTTATATGATCGATAGAACGACAATTACTATACTTATTACTCTTATTATTATCAATCTAATTCATATTATTAGCCATATTATGCTTATATGATCGATAGAACGACAATTACTATAATTATTACTCATATTATTATCAATCTAAATGATATTATTCGCCATATTATGCTAATATGATCGATAGAACGACAATTACTATACTTATTACTCTTATTATTATCAATCCAATTCATATTATTAGCCATATTATGCTTATATGATCGATAGAACGACAATTACTAAACTTATTACTCTTATTATTATCAAGCTAACTCATATTATTAGCCATATTATGCTTATATGATCGATAGAACGACAATTACTATACTTATTACTCATATTATTATCAATCTAAATGATATTATTCGCCATATTATGCTTATATGGTCGATAGAACGGCAATTACTATACATATTACTCTTATTATTATCAATCTAACTCATATTATTAGCCATATTATGCTTATATGATCGATAGACCGACAATTACTATACTTATTGCACTCATTACTATTAATCTAACTCATATTATTAACCATATTGTGCAGATATGATCGATAGAACGACAATTACTATACCTATTATTCATATTATTATTAATATAATAAATATTATTAACCATATTATGCTTATATGATCGATAGAACGACAATTACTATACTTATTACTCTTATTATTATCAATCTAACTCATATTATTAGCCATATTGTGCTTATATGATCGATAGAACGACAATTACTATACTTATTACACTCATTACTATTAATCTAACTCATATTATTAACCATATTGTGCAGATATGATCGATAGAACGACAATTACTATACTTATTACTCTTATTATTATCAAGCTAACTCATATTATTAGCGATATTATGCTTATATGATCCATAGAACGACAATTACTATACTTATTACTCTTATTATTATCAATCTAAATCATATTATTAGCCATATTATGCTTATATGATCGATAGAACGACAATTACTATACTTATTACTCTTATTATTATCAATCTAAATCATATTATTCGCCATATTACTCTTATATGATCGATAGAACGACAATTACTATACTTATTACACTCATTACTATTAATCTAACTCATATTATTAACCATATTGTGCAGATATGATCGATAGAACGACAATTACTAAACTTATTACTCTTATTATTATCAAGCTAACTCATATTATTAGCGATATTATGCTTATATGACCGATAGGACGACAATTACTATACTTATTACTCTTATTATTATCAATCTCATATTATTAGCCATATTATGCTTCCATGGTCGATAGAACGACAATTACTATACTTATTATTCTTATTATTATTAATCTATCTCATATTATTAACCATATTATGCAGATATGATCGATAGAACGACAATTACTATACTTATTACTCTTATTATTATCAATCTAACTCATATTATTAGCCATATTATGCTTATATGATCGATAGAACGACAATTACTATACTTATTACTCTTATTATTATCAATCTAATTCATATTATTAGCCATATTATGCTTATATGATCGATAGAACGACAATTACTATAATTAATACTCATATTATTATCAATCTAAATGATATTATTCGCCATATTATGCTAATATGATCGATAGAACGACAATTACTATACTTATTACTCTTATTATTATCAATCTAATTCATATTATTAGCCATATTATGCTTATATGATCGATAGAACGACAATTACTATAATTATTACTCATATTATTATCAATCTAAATGATATTATTCGCCATATTATGCTAATATGATCTATAGAACGACAATTACTATACTTATTACTCTTATTATTATCAATCTAATTCATATTATTAGCCATATTATGCTTATATGATCGATATACCGACAATTACTATACTTATTGCACTCATTACTGTTAATCTAACTCATATTATTAACCATATTGTGCAGATATGATCGATAGAACGACAATTACTATACTTATTACTCTTATTATTATCAAGCTAACTCATATTATTAGCCGTATTATGCTTATGTGATCGATAGAACGACAATTACTATACTTATTACTCTTATTATTATCAATCTAAATCATATTATTCGCCATATTATGCTTATATGGTCGATAGAACGGCAATTAATATACTTATTACTCTTATTATTATCAATCTAACTCGTATTATTAGCCATATTATGCTTCCATGGTCGATAGAACGACAATTACTATACTTATTATTCATATTATTATTAATCTAATAAATATTATTAACCATATTATGCTTATATGATCGATAGAACTACAATTACTATACTTATTACTCTTATTATTATCAATCTAATTCATATTATTAGCCATATTATGCTTATATGATCGATAGAACGACAATTACTATACTTATTACTCTTATTATTATCAAGCTAACTCATATTATTAGCGATATTATGCTTCCATGGTCGATAGAACGACAATTACTATACCTATTATTCATATTATTATTAATATAATAAATATTATTAACCATATTATGCTTATATGATCGATAGAACGACAATTACTATACTTATTACTCTTATTATTATCAATCTAACTCATATTATTAGCCATATTGTGCTTATATGATCGATAGAACGACAATTACTATACTTATTACTCTTATTATTATCAATCTAAATCATATTATTCGCCATATTACGCTTATATGATCGATAGAACGACAATTACTATACTAATTACACTCATTACTATTAATCTAACTCATATTATTAACCATATTGTGCAGATATGATCGATAGAACGACAATTACTATACTTATTACTCTTATTATTATCAAGCTAACTCATATTATTAGCGATATTATGCTTGTATGATCCATAGAACGACAATTACTATACTTATTACTCTTATTATTATCAATCTAAATCATATTATTAGCCATAATATGCTTATATGATCGATAGAACGACAATTACTATACTTATTACTCTTATTATTATCAATCTAAATCATATTATTCGCCATATTACTCTTATATGATCGATAGAACGACAATTACTATACTTATTACACTCATTACTATTAATCTAACTCATATTATTAACCATATTGTGCAGATATGATCGATAGAACGACAATTACTATACTTATTACTCTTATTATTATCAAGATAACTCATATTATTAGCGATATTATGCTTATATGACCGATAGAACGGCAATTACTATACTTATTACTCTTATTGTTATCAATCTAACTCATATTATTAGCCATATTATGCTTCCATGGTCGATAGAACGACAATTACTATACTTATTATTCTTATTATTATTAATCTATCTCATATTATTAACCATATTATGCAGATATGATCGATAGAACAACAATTACTATACTTATTACTCTTATTATTATCAATCTAATTCATATTATTAGCCATATTATGCTTATATGATCGATAGAACGACAATTACTATAATTATTACTCATATTATTATCAATCTAATTCATATTATTAGCCATATTATGCTTATATGATCGATAGAACGACAATTACTATACTTATTACTCTTATTATTATCAATCTAAATCATATTATTCGCCATATTACTCTTATATGATCGATAGAACGACAATTACTATACTTATTACACTCATTACTATTAATCTAACTCATATTATTAACCATATTGTGCAGATATGATCGATAGAACGACAATTACTATACTTATTACTCTTATTATTATCACGCTAACTCATATTATTAGCGATATTATGCTTATATGACCGATAGAACGACAATTACTATACTTATTACTCTTATTATTATCAATCTAACTCGTATTATTAGCCATATTATGCTTCCATGGTCGATAGAACGACAATTACTATACTTATTATTCATATTATTATTAATCTAATAAATATTATTAACCATATTATGCTTATATGATCGATAGAACGACAATTACTATACTTATGACTCTTATTATTATCAATCTAACTCATATTATTAGCCATATTATGCTTATATGATCGATAGAACGACAATTAATATACTTATTACTCATATTATTATCAATCTAAATGATATTATTCGCTATATTATGCTCATATGATCGATAGAACGACAATTACTATACTTATTACTCTTATTATTATTAATCTAACTCATATTATAAGCCATATTATGCTTATATGATCGATAGAACGACAATTACTATACTTATTACTCTTATTATTATCAATCTAAATCATATTATTCGCCATATTATTCTTATATGATCGATAGAACGACAATTACTATACTTATTACACTCATTACTATTAATCTAACTCATATTATTAACCATATTGTGCAGATATGATCGATAGAACGACAATTACTATACTTATTACTCTTATTATTATCAAGCTAACTCATATTATTAGCGATATTATGCTTATATGATCGATAGAACGACAATTACTATACTTATTACTCTTATTATTATCAATCTAATTCATATTATTAGCCATATTATACTTATATGATCGATAGAACGACAATTACTATACTTATTACTCTTATTATTATCAATCTAATTCATATTATTAGCCATATTATGCTTATATGATCGATAGAACGACAATTACTATAATTATTACTCATATTATTATCAATCTAAATGATATTATTCGCCATATTATGCTAATATGATCGATAGAACGACAATTACTATACTTATTACTCTTATTATTATCAATCTAATTCATATTATTAGCCATATTATGCTTATATGATCGATAGAACGACAATTACTAAACTTATTACTCTTATTATTATCAAGCTAACTCATATTATTAGCCATATTATGCTTATATGATCGATAGACCGACAATTACTATACTTATTGCACTCATTACTATTAATCTAACTCATATTATTAACCATATTGTGCAGATATGATCGATAGAACGACAATTACTATACTTATTACTCTTATTATTATCAAGCTAACTCATATTATTAGCCGTATTATGCTTATGTGATCGATAGAACGACAATTACTATACTTATTACTCCTATTATTATCAATCTAAATCATATTATTCGCCATATTATGCTTATATGGTCGATAGAACGGCAATTAATATACTTATTACTCTTATTATTATCAATCTAACTCGTATTATTAGCCATATTATGCTTCCATGATCGATAGAACGACAATTACTATACTTATTATTCATATTATTATTAATCTAATAAATATTATTAACCATATTATGCTTATATGATCGATAGAACGACAATTACTATACTTATGACTCTTATTATTATCAATCTAACTCATATTATTAGCCATATTATGCTTATATGATCGATAGAACGACAATTACTATACTTATTACTCTTATTATTATCAATCTAAATCATATTATTCGCCATACTATTCTTATATGATCGATAGAACGACAATTACTATACTTATTACACTCATTACTATTAATCTAACTCATATTATTAACCATATTGTGCAGACATGATCGATAGAACGACAATTACTATACTTATTACTCTTATTATTAACAATCTAACTCGTATTATTAGCCATATTATGCTTCCATGGTCGATAGAACGACAATTACTATACCTATTATTCATATTATTATTAATATAATAAATATTATTAACCATATTATGCTTATATGATCGATAGAACGACAATTACTATACTTATTACTCTTATTATTATCAATCTAACTCATATTATTAGCCATATTGTGCTTATATGATCGATAGAACGACAATTACTATACTTATTACACTCATTACTATTAATCTAACTCATATTATTAACCATATTGTGCAGATATGATCGATAAAACGACAATTACTATACTTATTACTCTTATTATTATCAAGCTAACTCATATTATTAGCGATATTATGCTTATATGATCCATAGAACGACAATTACTATACTTATTACTCTTATTATTATCAATCTAAATCATATTATTAGCCATATTATGCTTATATGATCGATAGAACGACAATTACTATACTTATTACTCTTATTATTATCAATCTAAATCATATTATTCGCCATATTATGCTTATATGATCGATAGAACGACAATTACTAAACTTATTACTCTTATTATTATCAAGCTAACTCATATTATTAGCCATATTATGCTTATATGATCGATAGACCGACAATTACTATACTTATTGCACTCATTACTATTAATCTAACTCATATTATTAACCATATTGTGCAGATATGATCGATAGAACGACAATTACTATACTTATTACTCTTATTATTATCAAGCTAACTCATATTATTAGCCGTATTATGCTTATGTGATCGATAGAACGACAATTACTATACTTATTACTCTTATTATTATCAATCTAAATCATATTATTCGCCATATTATGCTTATATGGTCGATAGAACGGCAATTAATATACTTATTACTCTTATTATTATCAATCTAACTCGTATTATTAGCCATATTATGCTTCCATGGTCGATAGAACGACAATTACTATACTTATTATTCATATTATTATTAATCTAATAAATATTATTAACCATATTATGCTTATATGATCGATAGAACGACAATTACTATACTTATGACTCTTATTATTATCAATCTAACTCATATTATTAGCCATATTATGCTTATATGATCGATAGAACGACAATTACTATACTTATTACTCTTATTATTATCAATCTAAATCATATTATTCGCCATACTATTCTTATATGATCGATAGAACGACAATTACTATACTTATTACACTCATTACTATTAATCTAACTCATATTATTAACCATATTGTGCAGACATGATCGATAGAACGACAATTACTATACTTATTACTCTTATTATTAACAATCTAACTCGTATTATTAGCCATATTATGCTTCCATGGTCGATAGAACGACAATTACTATACCTATTATTCATATTATTATTAATATAATAAATATTATTAACCATATTATGCTTATATGATCGATAGAACGACAATTACTATACTTATTACTCTTATTATTATCAATCTAACTCATATTATTAGCCATATTGTGCTTATATGATCGATAGAACGACAATTACTATACTTATTACACTCATTACTATTAATCTAACTCATATTATTAACCATATTGTGCAGATATGATCGATAGAACGACAATTACTATACTTATTACTCTTATTATTATCAACCTAACTCATATTATTAGCGATATTATGCTTATATGATCCATAGAACGACAATTACTATACTTATTACTCTTATTATTATCAATCTAAATCATATTATTAGCCATATTATGCTTATATGATCGATAGAACGACAATTACTATACTTATTACTCTTATTATTATCAATCTAAATCATATTATTCGCCATATTACTCTTATATGATCGATAGAACGACAATTACTATACTTATTACACTCATTACTATTAATCTAACTCATATTATTAACCATATTGTGCAGATATGATCGATAGAACGACAATTACTAAACTTATTACTCTTATTATTATCAAGCTAACTCATATTATTAGCGATATTATGCTTATATGACCGATAGAACGACAATTACTATACTTATTACTCTTATTATTATCAATCTCATATTATTAGCCATATTATGCTTCCATGGTCGATAGAACGACAATTACTATACTTGTTATTCTTATTATTATTAATCTATCTCATATTATTAACCATATTATGCAGATATGATCGATAGAACGACAATTACTATACTTATGACTCTTATTATTATCAATCTAACTCATATTATTAGCCATATTATGCTTATATGATCGATAGAACGACAATTACTATACTTATTACTCTTATTATTATCAATCTAAATCATATTATTCGCCATACTATTCTTATATGATCGATAGAACGACAATTACTATACTTATTACACTCATTACTATTAATCTAACTCATATTATTAACCATATTGTGCAGACATGATCGATAGAACGACAATTACTATACTTATTACTCTTATTATTAACAATCTAACTCGTATTATTAGCCATATTATGCTTCCATGGTCGATAGAACGACAATTACTATACCTATTATTCATATTATTATTAATATAATAAATATTATTAACCATATTATGCTTATATGATCGATAGAACGACAATTACTATACTTATTACTCTTATTATTATCAATCTAACTCATATTATTAGCCATATTGTGCTTATATGATCGATAGAACGACAATTACTATACTTATTACACTCATTACTATTAATCTAACTCATATTATTAACCATATTGTGCAGATATGATCGATAGAACGACAATTACTATACTTATTACTCTTATTATTATCAAGCTAACTCATATTATTAGCGATATTATGCTTATATGATCCATAGAACGACAATTACTATACTTATTACTCTTATTATTATCAATCTAAATCATATTATTAGCCATATTATGCTTATATGATCGATAGAACGACAATTACTATACTTATTACTCTTATTATTATCAATCTAAATCATATTATTCGCCATATTACTCTTATATGATCGATAGAACGACAATTACTATACTTATTACACTCATTACTATTAATCTAACTCATATTATTAACCATATTGTGCAGATATGATCGATAGAACGACAATTACTAAACTTATTACTCTTATTATTATCAAGCTAACTCATATTATTAGCGATATTATGCTTATATGACCGATAGAACGACAATTACTATACTTATTACTCTTATTATTATCAATCTCATATTATTAGCCATATTATGCTTCCATGGTCGATAGAACGACAATTACTATACTTGTTATTCTTATTATTATTAATCTATCTCATATTATTAACCATATTATGCAGATATGATCGATAGAACGACAATTACTATACTTATTACTCTTATTATTATCAATCTAACTCATATTATTAGCCATATTATGCTTATATGATCGATAGAACGACAATTACTATACTTATTACTCTTATTATTATCAATCTAATTCATATTATTAGCCATATTATGCTTATATGATCGATAGAACGACAATTACTATAATTAATACTCATATTATTATCAATCTAAATGATATTATTCGCCATATTATGCTAATATGATCGATAGAACGACAATTACTATACTTATTACTCTTATTATTATCAATCTAATTCATATTATTAGCCATATTATGCTTATATGATCGATAGAACGACAATTACTATAATTATTACTCATATTATTATCAATCTAAATGATATTATTCGCCATATTATGCTAATATGATCGATAGAACGACAATTACTACAGTTATTACTCTTATTATTATCAATCTAACTCATATTATTAGCCATATTATGCTTATATGATCGATAGACCGACAATTACTATACTTATTGCACTCATTACTGTTAATCTAACTCATATTATTAACCATATTGTGCAGATATGATCGATAGAACGACAATTACTATACTTATTACTCTTATTATTATCAATCTAAATCATATTATTCGCCATATTATGCTTATATGGTCGATAGAACGGCAATTAATATACTTATTACTCTTATTATTATCAATCTAACTCGTATTATTAGCCATATTATGCTTCCATGGTCGATAGAACGACAATTACTATACTTATTATTCATATTATTATTAATCTAATAAATATTATTAACCATATTATGCTTATATGATCGATAGAACGACAATTACTATACTTATGACTCTTATTATTATCAATCTAACTCATATTATTAGCCATATTGTGCTTATATGATCGATAGAACGACAATTACTATACTTATTACTCTTATTATTATCAATCTAAATCATATTATTCGCCATATTACGCTTATATGATCGATAGAACGACAATTACTATACTTATTACACTCATTACTATTAATCTAACTCATATTATTAACCATATTGTGCAGATATGATCGATAGAACGACAATTACTATACTTATTACTCTTATTATTATCAATCTAACTCGTATTATTAGCCATATTATGCTTCCATGGTCGATAGAACGACAATTACTATACCTATTATTCATATTATTATTAATATAATAAATATTATTAACCATATTATGCTTATATGATCGATAGATCGACAATTACTATACTTATTACTCTTATTATTATCAATCTAACTCATATTATTAGCCATATTGTGCTTATATGATCGATAGAACGACAATTACTATACTTATTACTCTTATTATTATCAATCTAACTCGTATTATTAGCCATATTATGCTTCCATGGTCGATAGAACGACAATTACTATACCTATTATTCATATTATTATTAATATAATAAATATTATTAACCATATTATGCTTATATGATCGATAGAACGACAATTACTATACTTATTACTCTTATTATTATCAATCTAACTCATATTATTAGCCATATTGTGCTTATATGATCGATAGAACGACAATTACTATACTTATTACTCTTATTATTATCAATCTAAATCATATTATTCGCCATATTACGCTTATATGATCGATAGAACGACAATTACTATACTTATTACACTCATTACTATTAATCTAACTCATATTATTAACCATATTGTGCAGATATGATCGATAGAACGACAATTACTATACTTATTACTCTTATTATTATCAAGCTAACTCATATTATTAGCGATATTATGCTTCCATGGTCGATAGAACGACAATTACTATACCTATTATTCATATTATTATTAATATAATAAAAATTATTAACCATATTATGCTTATATGATCGATAGAACGACAATTACTATACTTATTACTCTTATTATTATCAATCTAACTCATATTATTAGCCATATTGTGCTTATATGATCGATAGAACGACAATTACTATACTTATTACTCTTATTATTATCAATCTAAATCATATTATTCGCCATATTACGCTTATATGATCGATAGAACGACAATTACTATACTAATTACACTCATTACTATTAATCTAACTCATATTATTAACCATATTGTGCAGATATGATCGATAGAACGACAATTACTATACTTATTACTCTTATTATTATCAAGCTAACTCATATTATTAGCGATATTATGCTTGTATGATCCATAGAACGACAATTACTATACTTATTACTCTTATTATTATCAATCTAAATCATATTATTAGCCATAATATGCTTATATGATCGATAGAACGACAATTACTATACTTATTACTCTTATTATTATCAATCTAAATCATATTATTCGCCATATTACTCTTATATGATCGATAGAACGACAATTACTATACTTATTACACTCATTACTATTAATCTAACTCATATTATTAACCATATTGTGCAGATATGATCGATAGAACGACAATTACTATACTTATTACTCTTATTATTATCAAGATAACTCATATTATTAGCGATATTATGCTTATATGACCGATAGAACGGCAATTACTATACTTATTACTCTTATTATTATCAATCTAACTCATATTATTAGCCATATTATGCTTCCATGGTCGATAGAACGACAATTACTATACTTATTATTCTTATTATTATTAATCTATCTCATATTATTAACCATATTATGCAGATATGATCGATAGAACGCCAATTACTATACTTATTACTCTTATTATTATCAATCTAATTCATATTATTAGCCATATTATGCTTATATGATCGATAGAACGACAATTACTATACTTATTACTCATATTATTATCAATCTAAATGATACTATTCGCCATATTATGCTAATATGATCCATAGAACGACAATTACTATACTTATTACTCTTATTATTATCAATCTAATTCATATTATTAGCCATATTATGCTTATATGATCGATAGAACGAATATTACTATACTTATTACTCTTATTATTATCAATCTAATTCATATTATTAGCCATACTATGCTTATATGATCGATAGAACGACAATTAATATACTTATTACTCTTATTATTATCAATCTAACTCATATTATTAGCCGCATTATGCTTATATGATCGATAGAATGACAATTACTATACTTATTACACTCATTACTATTAATCTAACTCATATTATTAACCATATTGTGCAGATATGATCGATAGAACGACAATTACTATACTTATTACTCTTATTATTATCAATCTAACTCGTATTATTAGCCATATTATGCTTCCATGGTCGATAGAACGACAATTACTATACTTATTATTCATATTATTATTAATCTAATAAATATTATTAACCATATTATGCTTATATGATCGATAGAACTACAATTACTATACTTATTACTCTTATTATTATCAATCTAATTCATATTATTAGCCATATTATGCTTATATGATCGATAGAACGACAATTACTAAACTTATTACTCTTATTATTATCAAGCTAACTCATATTATTAGCCATATTATGCTTATATGATCGATAGAACGACAATTAATATACTTATTACTCATATTATTATCAATCTAAATGATATTATTCGCTATATTATGCTCATATGATCGATAGAACGACAATTACTATACTTATTACTCTTATTATTATTAATCTAACTCATATTATAAGCCATATTATGCTTATATGATCGATAGAACGACAATTACTATACTTATTACTCTTATTATTATCAATCTAAATCATATTATTCGCCATATTATTCTTATATGATCGATAGAACGACAATTACTATACTTATTACACTCATTACTATTAATCTAACTCATATTATTAACCATATTGTGCAGATATGATCGATAGAACGACAATTACTATACTTATTACTCTTATTATTATCAATCTAACTCGTATTATTAGCCATATTATGCTTCCATGGTCGATAGAACGACAATTACTATACCTATTATTCATATTATTATTAATATAATAAATATTATTAACCATATTATGCTTATATGATCGATAGAACGACAATTACTATACTTATTACTCTTATTATTATCAATCTAACTCATATTATTAGCCATATTATGCTTCCATGGTCGATAGAACGACAATTACTATACTTATTATTCTTATTATTATTAATCTATCTCATATTATTAACCATATTATGCAGATATGATCGATAGAACGACAATTACTATACTTATTACTCTTATTATTATCAATCTAACTCTAATTATTAGCCATATTATGCTTATATGATCGATAGAACGACAATTACTATACTTATTACTCATATTATTATCAATCTAAATGATATTATTCGCCATATTATGCTAATATGATCTATAGAACGACAATTACTATACTTATTACTCTTATTATTATCAATCTAATTCATATTATTAGCCATATTATGCTTATATGATCGATAGAACAACAATTACTATACTTATTACTCTTATTATTATCAATCTAATTCATATTATTAGCCATATTATGCTTATATGATCGATAGAACGACAATTACTATAATTATTACTCATATTATTATCAATCTAATTCATATTATTAGCCATATTATGCTTATATGATCGATAGAACGACAATTACTATACTTATTACTCTTATTATTATCAATCTAAATCATATTATTCGCCATATTACTCTTATATGATCGATAGAACGACAATTACTATACTTATTACACTCATTACTATTAATCTAACTCATATTATTAACCATATTGTGCAGATATGATCGATAGAACGACAATTACTATACTTATTACTCTTATTATTATCACGCTAACTCATATTATTAGCAATATTATGCTTATATGACCGACAGAACGACAATTACTATACTTATTACTCTTATTATTATCAATCTAACTCGTATTATTAGCCATATTATGCTTCCATGGTCGATAGAACGACAATTACTATACTTATTATTCATATTATTATTTATCTAATAAATATTATTAACCATATTATGCTTATATGATCGATAGAACGACAATTACTATACTTATGACTCTTATTATTATCAATCTAACTCATATTATTAGCCATATTATGCTTATATGATCGATAGAACCACAATTAATATACTTATTACTCATATTATTATCAATCTAAATGATATTATTCGCTATATTATGCTCATATGATCGATAGAACGACAATTACTATACTTATTACTCTTATTATTATTAATCTAACTCATATTATAAGCCATATTATGCTTATATGATCGATAGAACGACAATTACTATACTTATTACTCTTATTATTATCAATCTAAATCATATTATTCGCCATATTATTCTTATATGATCGATAGAACGACAATTACTATACTTATTACACTCATTACTATTAATCTAACTCATATTATTAACCATATTGTGCAGATATGATCGATAGAACGACAATTACTATACTTATTACTCTTATTATTATCAAGCTAACTCATATTATTAGCGATATTATGCTTATATGATCGATAGAACGACAATTACTATACTTATTACTCTTATTATTATCAATCTAATTCATATTATTAGCCATATTATGCTTATATGATCGATAGAACGACAATTACTATACTTATTACTCTTATTATTATCAATCTAATTCATATTATTAGCCATATTATGCTTATATGATCGCTAGAACGACAATTACTATAATTATTACTCATATTATTATCAATCTAAATGATATTATTCGCCATATTATGCTAATATGATCGATAGAACGACAATTACTATACTTATTACTCTTATTATTATCAATCTAATTCATATTATAAGCCATATTATGCTTATATGATCGATAGAACGACAATTACTATACTTATTACTCTTATTATTATCAATCTAAATCATATTATTCGCCATATTATTCTTATATGATCGATAGAACGACAATTACTATACTTATTACACTCATTACTATTAATCTAACTCATATTATTAACCATATTGTGCAGATATGATCGATAGAACGACAATTACTATACTTATTACTCTTATTATTATCAATCTAACTCGTATTATTAGCCATATTATGCTTCCATGGTCGATAGAACGACAATTACTATACCTATTATTCATATTATTATTAATATAATAAATATTATTAACCATATTATGCTTATATGATCGATAGAACGACAATTACTATACTTATTACTCTTATTATTATCAATCTAACTCATATTATTAGCCATATTATGCTTCCATGGTCGATAGAACGACAATTACTATACTTATTATTCTTATTATTATTAATCTATCTCATATTATTAACCATATTATGCAGATATGATCGATAGAACGACAATTACTATACTTATTACTCTTATTATTATCAATCTAACTCTAATTATTAGCCATATTATGCTTATATGATCGATAGAACGACAATTACTATACTTATTACTCTTATTATTATCAATCTAACTCGTATTATTAGCCATATTATGCTTCCATGGTCGATAGAACGACAATTACTATACCTATTATTCATATTATTATTAATATAATAAATATTATTAACCATATTATGCTTATATGATCGATAGAACGACAATTACTATACTTATTACTCTTATTATTATCAATCTAACTCATATTATTAGCCATATTATGCTTCCATGGTCGATAGAACGACAATTACTATACTTATTATTCTTATTATTATTAATCTATCTCATATTATTAACCATATTATGCAGATATGATCGATAGAACGACAATTACTATACTTATTACTCTTATTATTATCAATCTAACTCTAATTATTAGCCATATTATGCTTATATGATCGATAGAACGACAATTACTATACTTATTACTCATATTATTATCAATCTAAATGATATTATTCGCCATATTATGCTAATATGATCTATAGAACGACAATTACTATACTTATTACTCTTATTATTATCAATCTAATTCATATTATTAGCCATATTATGCTTATATGATCGATAGAACAACAATTACTATACTTATTACTCTTATTATTATCAATCTAATTCATATTATTAGCCATATTATGCTTATATGATCGATAGAACGACAATTACTATAATTATTACTCATATTATTATCAATCTAATTCATATTATTAGCCATATTATGCTTATATGATCGATAGAACGACAATTACTATACTTATTACTCTTATTATTATCAATCTAAATCATATTATTCGCCATATTACTCTTATATGATCGATAGAACGACAATTACTATACTTATTACACTCATTACTATTAATCTAACTCATATTATTAACCATATTGTGCAGATATGATCGATAGAACGACAATTACTATACTTATTACTCTTATTATTATCACGCTAACTCATATTATTAGCAATATTATGCTTATATGACCGACAGAACGACAATTACTATACTTATTACTCTTATTATTATCAATCTAACTCGTATTATTAGCCATATTATGCTTCCATGGTCGATAGAACGACAATTACTATACTTATTATTCATATTATTATTTATCTAATAAATATTATTAACCATATTATGCTTATATGATCGATAGAACGACAATTACTATACTTATGACTCTTATTATTATCAATCTAACTCATATTATTAGCCATATTATGCTTATATGATCGATAGAACCACAATTAATATACTTATTACTCATATTATTATCAATCTAAATGATATTATTCGCTATATTATGCTCATATGATCGATAGAACGACAATTACTATACTTATTACTCTTATTATTATTAATCTAACTCATATTATAAGCCATATTATGCTTATATGATCGATAGAACGACAATTACTATACTTATTACTCTTATTATTATCAATCTAAATCATATTATTCGCCATATTATTCTTATATGATCGATAGAACGACAATTACTATACTTATTACACTCATTACTATTAATCTAACTCATATTATTAACCATATTGTGCAGATATGATCGATAGAACGACAATTACTATACTTATTACTCTTATTATTATCAAGCTAACTCATATTATTAGCGATATTATGCTTATATGATCGATAGAACGACAATTACTATACTTATTACTCTTATTATTATCAATCTAATTCATATTATTAGCCATATTATGCTTATATGATCGATAGAACGACAATTACTATACTTATTACTCTTATTATTATCAATCTAATTCATATTATTAGCCATATTATGCTTATATGATCGCTAGAACGACAATTACTATAATTATTACTCATATTATTATCAATCTAAATGATATTATTCGCCATATTATGCTAATATGATCGATAGAACGACAATTACTATACTTATTACTCTTATTATTATCAATCTAATTCATATTATTAGCCATATTATGCTTATATGATCGATAGAACGACAATTACTAAACTTATTACTCTTATTATTATCAAGCTAACTCATATTATTAGCCATATTATGCTTATATGATCGATAGACCGACAATTACTATACTTATTGCACTCATTACTATTAATCTAACTCATATTATTAACCATATTGTGCAGATATGATCGATAGAACGACAATTACTATACTTATTACTCTTATTATTATCAAGCTAACTCATATTATTAGCCGTATTATGCTTATGTGATCGATAGAACGACAATTACTATACTTATTACTCTTATTATTATCAATCTAAATCATATTATTCGCCATATTATGCTTATATGGTCGATAGAACGGCAATTAATATACTTATTACTCTTATTATTATCAATCTAACTCGTATTATTAGCCATATTATGCTTCCATGGTCGATAGAACGACAATTACTATACTTATTATTCATATTATTATTAATCTAATAAATATTATTAACCATATTATGCTTATATGATCGATAGAACGACAATTACTATACTTATGACTCTTATTATTATCAATCTAACTCATATTATTAGCCATATTATGCTTATATGATCGATAGAACGACAATTACTATACTTATTACTCTTATTATTATCAATCTAAATCATATTATTCGCCATACTATTCTTATATGGTCGATAGAACGACAATTACTATACTTATTACACTCATTACTATTAATCTAACTCATATTATTAACCATATTGTGCAGACATGATCGATAGAACGACAATTACTATACTTATTACTCTTATTATTAACAATCTAACTCGTATTATTAGCCATATTATGCTTCCATGGTCGATAGAACGACAATTACTATACCTATTATTCATATTATTATTAATATAATAAATATTATTAACCATATTATGCTTATATGATCGATAGAACGACAATTACTATACTTATTACTCTTATTATTATCAATCTAACTCATATTATTAGCCATATTGTGCTTATATGATCGATAGAACGACAATTACTATACTTATTACACTCATTACTATTAATCTAACTCATATTATTAACCATATTGTGCAGATATGATCGATAGAACGACAATTACTATACTTATTACTCTTATTATTATCAAGCTAACTCATATTATTAGCGATATTATGCTTATATGATCCATAGAACGACAATTACTATACTTATTACTCTTATTATTATCAATCTAAATCATATTATTAGCCATATTATGCTTATATGATCGATAGAACGACAATTACTATACTTATTACTCTTATTATTATCAATCTAAATCATATTATTCGCCATATTACTCTTATATGATCGATAGAACGACAATTACTATACTTATTACACTCATTACTATTAATCTAACTCATATTATTAACCATATTGTGCAGATATGATCGATAGAACGACAATTACTAAACTTATTACTCTTATTATTATCAAGCTAACTCATATTATTAGCGATATTATGCTTATATGACCGATAGAACGACAATTACTATACTTATTACTCTTATTATTATCAATCTCATATTATTAGCCATATTATGCTTCCATGGTCGATAGAACGACAATTACTATACTTATTATTCTTATTATTATTAATCTATCTCATATTATTAACCATATTATGCAGATATGATCGATAGAACGACAATTACTATACTTACTACTCTTATTATTATCAATCTAACTCATATTATTAGCCATATTATGCTTATATGATCGATAGAACGACAATTACTATACTTATTACTCTTATTATTATCAATCTAATTCATATTATTAGCCATATTATGCTTATATGATCGATAGAACGACAATTACTATAATTAATACTCATATTATTATCAATCTAAATGATATTATTCGCCATATTATGCTAATATGATCGATAGAACGACAATTACTATACTTATTACTCTTATTATTATCAATCTAATTCATATTATTGGCCATATTATGCTTATATGATCGATAGAACGACAATTACTATAATTATTACTCATATTATTATCAATCTAAATGATATTATTCGCCATATTATGCTAATATGATCGATAGAACGACAATTACTATAGTTATTACTCTTATTATTATCAATCTAACTCATATTATTAGCCATATTATGCTTATATGATCGATAGACCGACAATTACTATACTTATTGCACTCATTACTGTTAATCTAACTCATATTATTAACCATATTGTGCAGATATGATCGATAGAACGACAATTACTATACTTATTACTCTTATTATTATCAAGCTAACTCATATTATTAGCCGTATTATGCTTATGTGATCGATAGAACGACAATTACTATACTTATTACTCTTATTATTATCAATCTAAATCATATTATTCGCCATATTATGCTTATATGGTCGATAGAACGGCAATTAATATACTTATTACTCTTATTATTATCAATCTAACTCGTATTATTAGCCATATTATGCTTCCATGGTCGATAGAACGACAATTACTATACTTATTATTCATATTATTATTAATCTAATAAATATTATTAACCATATTATGCTTATATGATCGATAGAACGACAATTACTATACTTATGACTCTTATTATTATCAATCTAACTCATATTATTAGCCATATTGTGCTTATATGATCGATAGAACGACAATTACTATACTTATTACTCTTATTATTATCAATCTAAATCATATTATTCGCCATATTACGCTTATATGATCGATAGAACGACAATTACTATACTTATTACACTCATTACTATTAATCTAACTCATATTATTAACCATATTGTGCAGATATGATCGATAGAACGACAATTACTATACTTATTACTCTTATTATTATCAATCTAACTCGTATTATTAGCCATATTATGCTTCCATGGTCGATAGAACGACAATTACTATACCTATTATTCATATTATTATTAATATAATAAATATTATTAACCATATTATGCTTATATGATCGATAGATCGACAATTACTATACTTATTACTCTTATTATTATCAATCTAACTCATATTATTAGCCATATTGTGCTTATATGATCGATAGAACGACAATTACTATACTTATTACTCTTATTATTATCAATCTAAATCATATTATTCGCCATATTACGCTTATATGATCGATAGAACGACAATTACTATACTTATTACACTCATTACTATTAATCTAACTCATATTATTAACCATATTGTGCAGATATGATCGATAGAACGACAATTACTATACTTATTACTCTTATTATTATCAAGCTAACTCATATTATTAGCGATATTATGCTTATATGACCGATAGAACGACAATTACTATACTTATTACTCTTATTATTATCAATCTAACTCATATTATTAGCCATATTATGCTTCCATGGTCGATAGAACGACAATTACTATACTTATTATTCTTATTATTATTAATCTAAATGATA
The DNA here is from genome assembly GCF_050947335.1 of Megachile rotundata. Lineage (NCBI taxonomy): Eukaryota > Metazoa > Arthropoda > Insecta > Hymenoptera > Megachilidae > Megachile > Megachile rotundata. The sequence goes on along the minus strand of NW_027473684.1, from coordinate 64,096 downwards.
CTATTCGCCATATTATGCTAATATGATCGATAGAACGACAATTACTATACTTATTACTCTTATTATTATCAATCTAATTCATATTATTAGCCATATTATGCTTATATGATCGATAGAACGACAATTACTATACTTATTACTCTTATTATTATCAATCTAATTCATATTATTAGCCATACTATGCTTATATGATCGATAGAACGACAATTAATATACTTATTACTCTTATTATTATCAATCTAACTCATATTATTAGCCGCATTATGCTTATATGATCGATAGAATGACAATTACTATACTTATTACACTCATTACTATTAATCTAACTCATATTATTAACCATATTGTGCAGATATGATCGATAGAACGACAATTACTATACTTATTACTCTTATTATTATCAATCTAACTCGTATTATTAGCCATATTATGCTTCCATGGTCGATAGAACGACAATTACTATACTTATTATTCATATTATTATTAATCTAATAAATATTATTAACCATATTATGCTTATATGATCGATAGAACGACAATTACTATACTTATTACTCTTATTATTATTAATCTAACTCATATTATAAGCCATATTATGCTTATATGATCGATAGAACGACAATTACTATACTTATTACTCTTATTATTATCAATCTAAATCATATTATTCGCCATATTATTCTTATATGATCGATAGAACGACAATTACTATACTTATTACACTCATTACTATTAATCTAACTCATATTATTAACCATATTGTGCAGATATGATCGATAGAACGACAATTACTATACTTATTACTCTTATTATTATCAATCTAACTCGTATTATTAGCCATATTATGCTTCCATGGTCGATAGAACGACAATTACTATACCTATTATTCATATTATTATTAATATAATAAATATTATTAACCATATTATGCTTATATGATCGATAGAACGACAATTACTATACTTATTACTCTTATTATTATCAATCTAACTCATATTATTAGCCATATTGTGCTTATATGATCGATAGAACGACAATTACTATACTTATTACTCTTATTATTATCAATCTAAATCATATTATTCGCCATATTACGCTTATATGATCGATAGAACGACAATTACTATACTTATTACACTCATTACTATTAATCTAACTCATATTATTAACCATATTGTGCAGATATGATCGATAGAACGACAATTACTATACTTATTACTCTTATTATTATCAAGCTAACTCATATTATTAGCGATATTATGCTTATATGATCCATAGAACGACAATTACTATACTTATTACTCTTATTATTATCAATCTAAATCATATTATTCGCCATATTACTCTTATATGATCGATAGAACGACAATTACTATACTTATTACACTCATTACTATTAATCTAACTCATATTATTAACCATATTGTGCAGATATGATCGATAGAACGACAATTACTAAACTTATTACTCTTATTATTATCAAGCTAACTCATATTATTAGCGATATTATGCTTATATGACCGATAGAACGACAATTACTATACTTATTACTCTTATTATTATCAATCTCATATTATTAGCCATATTATGCTTCCATGGTCGATAGAACGACAATTACTATACTTGTTATTCTTATTATTATTAATCTATCTCATATTATTAACCATATTATGCAGATATGATCGATAGAACGACAATTACTATACTTATTACTCTTATTATTATCAATCTAACTCATATTATTAGCCATATTATGCTTATATGATCGATAGAACGACAATTACTATACTTATTACTCTTATTATTATCAATCTAATTCATATTATTAGCCATATTATGCTTATATGATCGATAGAACGACAATTACTATAATTAATACTCATATTATTATCAATCTAAATGATATTATTCGCCATATTATGCTAATATGATCGATAGAACGACAATTACTATACTTATTACTCTTATTATTATCAATCTAATTCATATTATTAGCCATATTATGCTTATATGATCGATAGAACGACAATTACTATAATTATTACTCATATTATTATCAATCTAAATGATATTATTCGCCATATTATGCTAATATGATCGATAGAACGACAATTACTACAGTTATTACTCTTATTATTATCAATCTAACTCATATTATTAGCCATATTATGCTTATATGATCGATAGACCGACAATTACTATACTTATTGCACTCATTACTGTTAATCTAACTCATATTATTAACCATATTGTGCAGATATGATCGATAGAACGACAATTACTATACTTATTACTCTTATTATTATCAAGCTAACTCATATTATTAGCCGTATTATGCTTATGTGATCGATAGAACGACAATTACTATACTTATTACTCTTATTATTATCAATCTAAATCATATTATTCGCCATATTATGCTTATATGGTCGATAGAACGGCAATTAATATACTTATTACTCTTATTATTATCAATCTAACTCGTATTATTAGCCATATTATGCTTCCATGGTCGATAGAACGACAATTACTATACTTATTATTCATATTATTATTAATCTAATAAATATTATTAACCATATTATGCTTATATGATCGATAGAACGACAATTACTATACTTATGACTCTTATTATTATCAATCTAACTCATATTATTAGCCATATTGTGCTTATATGATCGATAGAACGACAATTACTATACTTATTACTCTTATTATTATCAATCTAAATCATATTATTCGCCATATTACGCTTATATGATCGATAGAACGACAATTACTATACTTATTACACTCATTACTATTAATCTAACTCATATTATTAACCATATTGTGCAGATATGATCGATAGAACGACAATTACTATACTTATTACTCTTATTATTATCAATCTAACTCATATTATTAGCCATATTATGCTTCCATGGTCGATAGAACGACAATTACTATACTTATTATTCTTATTATTATTAATCTATCTCATATTATTAACCATATTATGCAGATATGATCGATAGAACGACAATTACTATACTTATTACTCTTATTATTATCAATCTAACTCATATTATTAGCCATATTATGCTTATATGATCGATAGAACGACAATTACTATACTTATTACTCATATTATTATCAATCTAAATGATACTATTCGCCATATTATGCTAATATGATCGATAGAACGACAATTACTATACTTATTACTCTTATTATTATCAATCTAATTCATATTATTAGCCATATTATGCTTATATGATCGATAGAACGAATATTACTATACTTATTACTCTTATTATTATCAATCTAATTCATATTATTAGCCATACTATGCTTATATGATCGATAGAACGACAATTAATATACTTATTACTCTTATTATTATCAATCTAACTCATATTATTAGCCGCATTATGCTTATATGATCGATAGAATGACAATTACTATACTTATTACACTCATTACTATTAATCTAACTCATATTATTAACCATATTGTGCAGATATGATCGATAGAACGACAATTACTATACTTATTACTCTTATTATTATCAATCTAACTCGTATTATTAGCCATATTATGCTTCCATGGTCGATAGAACGACAATTACTATACTTATTATTCATATTATTATTAATCTAATAAATATTATTAACCATATTATGCTTATATGATCGATAGAACTACAATTACTATACTTATTACTCTTATTATTATCAATCTAATTCATATTATTAGCCATATTATGCTTATATGATCGATAGAACGACAATTACTAAACTTATTACTCTTATTATTATCAAGCTAACTCATATTATTAGCCATATTATGCTTATATGATCGGTAGAACGACAATTAATATACTTATTACTCATATTATTATCAATCTAAATGATATTATTCGCTATATTATGCTCATATGATCGATAGAACGACAATTACTATACTTATTACTCTTATTATTATTAATCTAACTCATATTATAAGCCATATTATGCTTATATGATCGATAGAACGACAATTACTATACTTATTACTCTTATTATTATCAATCTAAATCATATTATTCGCCATATTATTCTTATATGATCGATAGAACGACAATTACTATACTTATTACACTCATTACTATTAATCTAACTCATATTATTAACCATATTGTGCAGATATGATCGATAGAACGACAATTACTATACTTATTACTCTTATTATTATCAATCTAACTCGTATTATTAGCCATATTATGCTTCCATGGTCGATAGAACGACAATTACTATACCTATTATTCATATTATTATTAATATAATAAATATTATTAACCATATTATGCTTATATGATCGATAGAACGACAATTACTATACTTATTACTCTTATTATTATCAATCTAACTCATATTATTAGCCATATTATGCTTCCATGGTCGATAGAACGACAATTACTATACTTATTATTCTTATTATTATTAATCTATCTCATATTATTAACCATATTATGCAGATATGATCGATAGAACGACAATTACTATACTTATTACTCTTATTATTATCAATCTAACTCTAATTATTAGCCATATTATGCTTATATGATCGATAGAACGACAATTACTATACTTATTACTCATATTATTATCAATCTAAATGATATTATTCGCCATATTATGCTAATATGATCTATAGAACGACAATTACTATACTTATTACTCTTATTATTATCAATCTAATTCATATTATTAGCCATATTATGCTTATATGATCGATAGAACAACAATTACTATACTTATTACTCTTATTATTATCAATCTAATTCATATTATTAGCCATATTATGCTTATATGATCGATAGAACGACAATTACTATAATTATTACTCATATTATTATCAATCTAATTCATATTATTAGCCATATTATGCTTATATGATCGATAGAACGACAATTACTATACTTATTACTCTTATTATTATCAATCTAAATCATATTATTCGCCATATTACTCTTATATGATCGATAGAACGACAATTACTATACTTATTACACTCATTACTATTAATCTAACTCATATTATTAACCATATTGTGCAGATATGATCGATAGAACGACAATTACTATACTTATTACTCTTATTATTATCAATCTAACTCGTATTATTAGCCATATTATGCTTCCATGGTCGATAGAACGACAATTACTATACCTATTATTCATATTATTATTAATATAATAAATATTATTAACCATATTATGCTTATATGATCGATAGAACGACAATTACTATACTTATTACTCTTATTATTATCAATCTAACTCATATTATTAGCCATATTATGCTTCCATGGTCGATAGAACGACAATTACTATACTTATTATTCTTATTATTATTAATCTATCTCATATTATTAACCATATTATGCAGATATGATCGATAGAACGACAATTACTATACTTATTACTCTTATTATTATCAATCTAACTCTAATTATTAGCCATATTATGCTTATATGATCGATAGAACGACAATTACTATACTTATTACTCATATTATTATCAATCTAAATGATATTATTCGCCATATTATGCTAATATGATCTATAGAACGACAATTACTATACTTATTACTCTTATTATTATCAATCTAATTCATATTATTAGCCATATTATGCTTATATGATCGATAGAACAACAATTACTATACTTATTACTCTTATTATTATCAATCTAATTCATATTATTAGCCATATTATGCTTATATGATCGATAGAACGACAATTACTATAATTATTACTCATATTATTATCAATCTAATTCATATTATTAGCCATATTATGCTTATATGATCGATAGAACGACAATTACTATACTTATTACTCTTATTATTATCAATCTAAATCATATTATTCGCCATATTACTCTTATATGATCGATAGAACGACAATTACTATACTTATTACACTCATTACTATTAATCTAACTCATATTATTAACCATATTGTGCAGATATGATCGATAGAACGACAATTACTATACTTATTACGCTTACTATTATCACGCTAACTCATATTATTAGCGATATTATGCTTATATGACCGATAGAACGACAATTACTGTACTTATTACTCTTATTATTATCAATCTAACTCGTATTATTAGCCATATTATGCTTCCATGGTCGATAGAACGACAATTACTATACTTATTATTCATATTATTATTTATCTAATAAATATTATTAACCATATTATGCTTATATGATCGATAGAACGACAATTACTATACTTATGACTCTTATTATTATCAATCTAACTCATATTATTAGCCATATTATGCTTATATGATCGATAGAACCACAATTAATATACTTATTACTCATATTATTATCAATCTAAATGATATTATTCGCTATATTATGCTCATATGATCGATAGAACGACAATTACTATACTTATTACTCTTATTATTATTAATCTAACTCATATTATAAGCCATATTATGCTTATATGATCGATAGAACGACAATTACTATACTTATTACTCTTATTATTATCAATCTAAATCATATTATTCGCCATATTATTCTTATATGATCGATAGAACGACAATTACTATACTTATTACACTCATTACTATTAATCTAACTCATATTATTAACCATATTGTGCAGATATGATCGATAGAACGACAATTACTATACTTATTACTCTTATTATTATCAAGCTAACTCATATTATTAGCGATATTATGCTTATATGATCGATAGAACGACAATTACTATACTTATTACTCTTATTATTATCAATCTAATTCATATTATTAGCCATATTATGCTTATATGATCGATAGAACGACAATTACTATACTTATTACTCTTATTATTATCAATCTAATTCATATTATTAGCCATATTATGCTTATATGATCGATAGAACGACAATTACTATAATTATTACTCATATTATTATCAATCTAAATGATATTATTCGCCATATTATGCTAATATGATCGATAGAACGACAATTACTATACTTATTACTCTTATTATTATCAATCTAATTCATATTATTAGCCATATTATGCTTATATGATCGATAGAACGACAATTACTAAACTTATTACTCTTATTATTATCAAGCTAACTCATATTATTAGCCATATTATGCTTATATGATCGATAGACCGACAATTACTATACTTATTGCACTCATTACTATTAATCTAACTCATATTATTAACCATATTGTGCAGATATGATCGATAGAACGACAATTACTATACTTATTACTCTTATTATTATCAAGCTAACTCATATTATTAGCCGTATTATGCTTATGTGATCGATAGAACGACAATTACTATACTTATTACTCTTATTATTATCAATCTAAATCATATTATTCGCCATATTATGCTTATATGGTCGATAGAACGGCAATTAATATACTTATTACTCTTATTATTATCAATCTAACTCGTATTATTAGCCATATTATGCTTCCATGGTCGATAGAACGACAATTACTATACTTATGACTCTTATTATTATCAATCTAACTCATATTATTAGCCATATTATGCTTATATGATCGATAGAACGACAATTACTATACTTATTACTCTTATTATTATCAATCTAAATCATATTATTCGCCATACTATTCTTATATGATCGATAGAACGACAATTACTATACTTATTACACTCATTACTATTAATCTAACTCATATTATTAACCATATTGTGCAGACATGATCGATAGAACGACAATTACTATACTTATTACTCTTATTATTAACAATCTAACTCGTATTATTAGCCATATTATGCTTCCATGGTCGATAGAACGACAATTACTATACCTATTATTCATATTATTATTAATATAATAAATATTATTAACCATATTATGCTTATATGATCGATAGAACGACAATTACTATACTTATTACTCTTATTATTATCAATCTAACTCATATTATTAGCCATATTGTGCTTATATGATCGATAGAACGACAATTACTATACTTAGTACACTCATTACTATTAATCTAACTCATATTATTAACCATATTGTGCAGATATGATCGATAGAACGACAATTACTATACTTATTACTCTTATTATTATCAAGCTAACTCATATTATTAGCGATATTATGCTTATATGATCCATAGAACGACAATTACTATACTTATTACTCTTATTATTATCAATCTAAATCATATTATTAGCCATATTATGCTTATATGATCGATAGAACGACAATTACTATACTTATTACTCTTATTATTATCAATCTAAATCATATTATTCGCCATATTACTCTTATATGATCGATAGAACGACAATTACTATACTTATTACACTCATTACTATTAATCTAACTCATATTATTAACCATATTGTGCAGATATGATCGATAGAACGACAATTACTAAACTTATTACTCTTATTATTATCAAGCTAACTCATATTATTAGCGATATTATGCTTATATGACCGATAGAACGACAATTACTATACTTATTACTCTTATTATTATCAATCTCATATTATTAGCCATATTATGCTTCCATGGTCGATAGAACGACAATTACTATACTTATTATTCTTATTATTATTAATCTATCTCATATTATTAACCATATTATGCAGATATGATCGATAGAACGACAATTACTATACTTATTACTCTTATTATTATCAATCTAACTCATATTATTAGCCATATTATGCTTATATGATCGATAGAACGACAATTACTATACTTATTACTCTTATTATTATCAATCTAATTCATATTATTAGCCATATTATGCTTATATGATCGATAGAACGACAATTACTATAATTAATACTCATATTATTATCAATCTAAATGATATTATTCGCCATATTATGCTAATATGATCGATAGAACGACAATTACTATACTTATTACTCTTATTATTATCAATCTAATTCATATTATTAGCCATATTATGCTTATATGATCGATAGAACGACAATTACTATAATTATTACTCATATTATTATCAATCTAAATGATATTATTCGCCATATTATGCTAATATGATCGATAGAACGACAATTACTATAGTTATTACTCTTATTATTATCAATCTAACTCATATTATTAGCCATATTATGCTTATATGATCGATAGACCGACAATTACTATACTTATTGCACTCATTACTGTTAATCTAACTCATATTATTAACCATATTGTGCAGATATGATCGATAGAACGACAATTACTATACTTATTACTCTTATTATTATCAAGCTAACTCATATTATTAGCCGTATTATGCTTATGTGATCGATAGAACGACAATTACTATACTTATTACTCTTATTATTATCAATCTAAATCATATTATTCGCCATATTATGCTTATATGGTCGATAGAACGGCAATTAATATACTTATTACTCTTATTATTATCAATCTAACTCGTATTATTAGCCATATTATGCTTCCATGGTCGATAGAACGACAATTACTATACTTATTATTCATATTATTATTAATCTAATAAATATTATTAACCATATTATGCTTATATGATCGATAGAACGACAATTACTATACTTATGACTCTTATTATTATCAATCTAACTCATATTATTAGCCATATTGTGCTTATATGATCGATAGAACGATAATTACTATACTTATTACTCTTATTATTATCAATCTAAATCATATTATTCGCCATATTACGCTTATATGATCGATAGAACGACAATTACTATACTTATTACACTCATTACTATTAATCTAACTCATATTATTAACCATATTGTGCAGATATGATCGATAGAACGACAATTACTATACTTATTACTCTTATTATTATCAATCTAACTCGTATTATTAGCCATATTATGCTTCCATGGTCGATAGAACGACAATTACTATACCTATTATTCATATTATTATTAATATAATAAATATTATTAACCATATTATGCTTATATGATCGATAGAACGACAATTACTATACTTATTACTCTTATTATTATCAATCTAACTCATATTATTAGCCATATTGTGCTTATATGATCGATAGAACGACAATTACTATACTTATTACTCTTATTATTATCAATCTAAATCATATTATTCGCCATATTACGCTTATATGATCGATAGAACGACAATTACTATACTTATTACACTCATTACTATTAATCTAACTCATATTATTAACCATATTGTGCAGATATGATCGATAGAACGACAATTACTATACTTATTACTCTTATTATTATCAAGCTAACTCATATTATTAGCGATATTATGCTTATATGACCGATAGAACGACAATTACTATACTTATTACTCTTATTATTATCAATCTAACTCATATTATTAGCCATATTATGCTTCCATGGTCGATAGAACGACAATTACTATACTTATTATTCTTATTATTATTAATCTAAATGATACTATTCGCCATATTATGCTAATATGATCGATAGAACGACAATTACTATACTTATTACTCTTATTATTATCAATCTAATTCATATTATTAGCCATATTATGCTTATATGATCGATAGAACGACAATTACTATACTTATTACTCTTATTATTATCAATCTAATTCATATTATTAGCCATATTATGCTTATATGATCGATAGAACGACAATTACTAAACTTATTACTCTTATTATTATCAAGCTAACTCATATTATTAGCCATATTATGCTTATATGATCGGTAGAACGACAATTAATATACTTATTACTCATATTATTATCAATCTAAATGATATTATTCGCTATATTATGCTCATATGATCGATAGAACGACAATTACTATACTTATTACTCTTATTATTATTAATCTAACTCATATTATAAGCCATATTATGCTTATATGATCGATAGAACGACAATTACTATACTTATTACTCTTATTATTATCAATCTAAATCATATTATTCGCCATATTATTCTTATATGATCGATAGAACGACAATTACTATACTTATTACACTCATTACTATTAATCTAACTCAT